>NW_025940338.1:0-236461 GCF_000764305.2 Hyalella azteca
CGGTTACGTGTACTAACGCCGCTATGTGTACTTAGGCCGCTACGTGTACTCAGGCCGCTACGTGTACTAATGCATGGTTCAATAGTACGGCCTCAGGGCAGCGATACGTTGCGCAATAGCGAAGCCCCAGACGACTGGTCAACTCCACACTTCGGTATCATGGATACGAGTGGCCTTGAGTCAGCAAGTAAGTACCAGCGCTCTGTCTTTATTTCACTTTATCCAACCAAATTACCATTTCTTATCATTAATTTAATCTATGGAATAAATAGCAGGTACATCCAGCGTTTTTGGCTTTATATATTTATCACTGCAACTTGAAGAAAGCGTAAACTTTTATTGACGAGGGAGGACCCAAAAAAAATCGGAATTGTTTACATTTATTTATCTATCCAAAATCTGCTGTCAGAATTTGGTGGAGTGAACTCCAAGTCACTTGGCACAGTTCCGCTAGTTCGCCAATACTTCTACGTTGATCTTCAGGGGTTAGGTCCCTAATTTTTATGAAATTTTCTTCAGTGCGGTAAGTGGAAAAAAAATCCTGAGCGAGGTTGGCCGTCAATTGACATTTTCCTCTTTTTTGAAGCGGGAAAACCTCTCAAAAGCTTGCGTTCTCCCTATATACCTTCATCCTTGTTGGCTGTCTGTAGTATTTCCTTTTCGGTTTTTAACAGAAGAAAGTAACATCTGATGGCAGGTCGTTGCTCACGAAAATTAGTGTCACTAAAAAATTGGTGATACTGGAACACTGCATACTAGGGCAGCGATGCGTGGCACCCTAACTGAGATATGTCAGTAGCAAATGCACATGCTTGGAGAATGCGGCGCAACCAAAACGTTTCTTATTTATTCTTCGTCCGGTTTTGATTTTTTTCGCTTTTTTCTTCCTCCGATTTCAAGGCTCATTTCAAGATTCCTTTCTCGTAAAAAAAAAAGGTTTTTACCATTTTCCTTTCTCCGGTTCTTGAAACTTTTTCTTCCTCTGGTTTACATTTCCTGAGAGTTTTTAATTTCATGCTTCTTCTCCGGTTTTTCTTCTTCCAGTTATTTAACTTCACCCATGACACTGGCAGGGAGGTTTTTCCGGGTTTTCTTGGGTCGCCCCTCGTATGCATAACACTCGCACTTACCAATTTCATGTCACATTTCATGCTGCAATTTACCATTTCTATTCCCATTTGCAATTTCACACGATTTAACCATTAAAAAATTATTGTTACTGTGAGAATAATGAGACATTGTAAAACCTTATGGAATAATTAGACCAAAAGTATAAATTTGATTTATACATTACTTCGTTTGCACAAAATTTACCGGGAAAGGGATTAACGAGATTGTGTTAGTTCAAACGGGAATCAAAATTGTATGAATCAAAATTAACTTACATGTTATTATTCAATGGAACTAGTGCCCATTAACTCATGGTGCATGTGTTTGTTCGTGAAAGTTTGTTATGACTTCAATAGTGTTGCTCACCCTCCGTAACGGCGGTTATGGAAGGCTCCCCGTCATTTTGATTATTAATTAACGGACTGACCTTGAAACAGCCAAGTTAGGCTGACTTGATCCAGTGGCACAGCAACGATTTCATGTTGGTCTAATGGAGAACATTTGCCCTCAGCATGTGCAGTTACCCGCAAATTTTATTGCTGCCGTGTCATGATGCCCAATTTTGGTACCTAGATGTCATGATGCCCAATTTTAGTACCTAGATGTCATGATGCCAATTTAGATACCTAGATGTCATGATATCATGATGCCCAATTTTGATACCTAGATGTCATGATGCCTAATTTTAGTACCTAGATGTCATGATGCCTAATTTTGATACCTAGATGTCATGATGCCCAATTTTTATACCTAGATGTCATGATGCCCAATTTTGATACCTAGATGTCATGATGCCCAATTTTGGTACCTAGATGTCATGATGCCCAATTTTGATACCTAGATTTCATGATTCCCATTTTCGGTACCTAGACTGGGATACCTCCAAACACTGTAAAGGCATCGAATTGATCAATGATACATTTTTTAAATTGCGTCTCAAAATTCATATTAAGGTTATAATTATTTTAAAAATATATTTGAGATATTTTTCGCAGGGGAACGTTTTAAATAAATATTTTCTGCTAAAATTAGCGCGTGGCGTAAGCACGACAACCTTCAACGAGGTTGAGCCTGCATTCTATAACAAAGCAGCTCTGATTAATTTATGCCGCTCAGCAGTTTGTGTTTCTAAATAAGCGTGTCCTTGTTTGTATTATTCAACATGAGCCACTTGTAGTATTTGAACTATTCAACTTGTCGGGCATGTAAGTTGCCGCATCAGCTGAGGCACTGCATACAGGCCTATAGTGATTGTTCGTATGCTGAATTGCGTTGTTTAACTATTGATTCTGCACTATGGATTTATAAAGAGCGCTGGCAGTAATATATGAATTACTCAACTCATAAAGCGATAACAACAAGTATTAACAAGTCGCTGCAGTCATTTCCTTTCCCAAGATGTTTGGCATCGGGTGGCGGCCTGTGAAGCAAAGAAAAATTTTTTGTGCCTTTTTGAACTCGGTTCTGAATATATGCATCGAAATGAATGTAAAATAATTTTGTTTATTATTGAATGTTGAGGAACTGAAGAAGAAGGGCTGCTGACCGACATTAGTTCTCTGATCAACCTGTAGTGGAAAGAACATTTATGTTATTAATTTTCCCATCTTACTTATAATAATTTTGTTCTAAAGAAATCCTTAGGCTAGGTTCGTAGAATATAGGTCTTCTGATGTTAATTCATGTCCGGGAACTTAAACTGACAAGGAGTCATATTTCTGACACGAGTCTCAAGCACTGTTAATACATCATCCGAATGATGATTATACGTATTATGAATGATTATATTGAATCCAGAGTTAATACCTCTTCCGAATGATGATTATATTATGAATAATTATATTGAACCCACTGCTGATAGATCATCCGAGTGCACAGAAAAAATCGTGAGAATTATTTATCCCTCAGGTAAAGTGAGTTATTTGGCCAAGAGAGAACCTGCAGGACGGATCCCCTGCAAACTGCACACAGCCTATACAGCCTGCCCCTAGATCCTTGTGTCTCGTCCTATAAAGCTTGCCAACGTCCCATAACATCCCACCAAACATCTGACACTGAATCAAATTTGAGTTCCACGTTGTATCGTTGACGTTATTTGAACGTTGTTACAGAGTTATTGACCCGGTGGTATTGACCGTCGCGATGCAAATTCCTGCTAAACATCCAGTAACTAGAGCTACCGTCGTTATGACAAACTCGTCCAGTCCGCGCACTGCTCTAAAGCAATGAATATTTAACTAAGCCCGAGCAGTGGTAATCTCAATCTCCCATTAATTTTATGCCACTATGCTGATTATGCCTACATTTGCGCAAACTAATTGCAGTGCAATAGTTATCGGCTCATCATTTGTTTGTTGATCAATGCTATGGAACTGAAGACTTCGCGCTACTCGATCGTCCCAGACTATCATGAATCTCTTCAGATATTCTCGTTCGCCAGAATTACTTCGATACTCAGTATCATTCGCTGATAATTTCCATCGATTTCTGCTGTAGAACAAAGAGGAATTAATTCGTTGCAGTGTATTCGGTGCCCCTTCCAGACGAGGACGTGTTTGTTGTTATTAAAATTATTAGCTTTAAAATGCCGTCCACTTATCCACAAAACTTAATGTTTCAGATTCGTTTTGTGATACAAACGAAGTTCCAACGTAGTCTGTTTCGATTTTTCCTACTGAAAGTGAAATAAGGAAAATAATTCTTTTTACCTGAAATTTACTCAATTCATTCAGCAAACTGACAACACATAATCTATATGATTCTCATAATACATATAATCTATATGTAGGACGTTCAATGTTACTATTGCGGCCGCTAGCCTGACGACATTTTATAAATATAGTCTTTTAGTTAGGCAGGTATCTTATTTATTATATTATATTGCTATATTACATCAGTTAACTCATTCAATTCCAACATCAGATCATTAAAATGAGGTTACTTACGGCGTTTTATTAACGCAACGAATTGAAGGAAAGAAGAGATGACTGTCGTTGGTAGAGGCTGTTGTGAGTAAAAAGAGAGGAGGCTGTTGTGAGTAAAAAGAGAGGAGGCTGTTGTGAGTAAATAGAGAGGAAGCTGTTGTGAGTAAAAAGAGAGGAGGCTGTTGTGAGTAAATAGAGAGGAAGCTGTTGNGGTATATATGTCGGTAGCTCTGTAGCAAATTATACAGAAATTTTATCATATGAATCATAATTGATCATATAATGAAATCATATGCAGCAATGTATTTCAGGCAATGTCAGGTTGAATCAACGTTGAAACAACAAAAATCACGACGTTGAAATAACGACCAATATTATTTTAGAATAAAAATTGCATAAACGTCGCACATTTCGACATTGTTTCAACGTTGAAACAACGTCGGAATTTACGACGTTGATAAATGACGTTAATTCCATTTCTATTCTTAACTAATATTCAATGTTATTTCAACGTCGAGAGTTTTCATGAATATCTATCGCACGATCATGCATTTAAAGTATTAAATTGAAGCGCGCACACACAAAATTCTTTGCAAAATTCCCTCCGCTTTAAATGTTATTGGTTGATAGACTTCTGATGTCTACTTAACTCTTTCAGATACTCCAATGTCGGGAAAATTTTCAGTGACAATGGAAATTGTGATCATATTGACCTTTAAACTGCTTGCCGTCACCATGCAATTGGTGGCGGGAACTCTGGGGAGTTCTAGTACATACATCTCGGCCCTTGTTCCGGTGGAGACGCTCCTCGCAATTGGCGTGGCATCGAAGAACTACTCTGGCCTAAGTGCCATCCGCTGTGCCAGCCGAGCTGTACAGAGTGGCATCTCCTACCCAACTCTGTGCGTGCACAGCACCAGCGGGCAGTGCCTGCTGCTGAACTCCACGTTCCCGGCCTTGTTCAACCGGATTTATTCTGGTTCCAATGACTTCAACTGCTACGTTCGGAATACTTTTCCTAGTATTGGAGTTCTGAGTGAGTTACTTAAACATCGGTGTTTTAGAGAATTTCTTCCTTTCTGTTTGCTCTTACAGGTAAGTTTATTTTATTGCTCTACTATGTCCACCTGAAATGCTGGATCTCAGTGGTACTACACTAAAACAAATTTAAAACATTTCGAACAATCTGATCCAGGTATTGCTGAAACTTCGATGCACAAAAAGTAGTAAGATATTATTTCAAACAGAAAGTAGCAGGCGCAGCGCCCCGTCTGTTGAGTTTGGAGGTCCCAACGGCGGTCCTGATTTAGAGACGTACTGAGCTCGATTGGAACGTAAATTAACGGATCTATATTAGAGCTTCCATCCATTTTCCGAGAGAAATAAGCGCATAATTAGAATCAGGTCAATTCCCTAATGATGGCGAGGTCGACTAAGAGGCATGCGTATTAGGCAACTGCATGATGCCTTCCAAGGCGGGAACGACCGAACCGGGAAAACGGACTAAAAAAAACATCCCGCCTGCCCCTCCTTCCCCAAGTAGATGCTTTAGGGTAGTAGGGAAGATGCTTTTCTTCAGATTCGTTGCCTTTGCAAATTCCTGATTTAACGGGGACAGATGACAAAACAATAAAGCAAATAGCAAGAAAAAAAACGCGAATGTGAACTTTTATAATATGAGTTTATACACCTTTCAACCACAACTTTCCACATTACCCACGACCAGACATTCTCTAACATTCACTAGAACCCAACATTCTCCCACATTGGCCAATCCACCATTCCTCAACATTCAACAGCACTCAACATTCACTAATATTCACCACCGCTCAATATTATCCCACATCATATAGTACGTAACCTTCTACACTACTCACCCCTGTACCAAGCATTCTGCCTTATTCCGGGTACATAACATTTTCCAATTACAGCAGTGCAAAACATTCTCTCACATGAATAACAAACATTCTATCACATATATATCAGTAACTAATATTTTTCGCAATAAACAATCTTGGCTGGTTCCCACAACATTTACAAGCAATAGCTTAGTGTATCCATAAGGCACAAAAAGCACAATTTGTAATGCATGTAATTTATTTAAAAGTATTAGTCATTTTAACAGGTGTCAGCTCAAATATTATATTGTAGCTGATTTCCAGGCTCCGTCCAGTACCTTCTTTTAGCATCTCCGTCCAGTAGTTCCGGCCAGGAGTTCCGTCCAGTACACTGTTTCGCAGGGGGCTATAAATTCTTTAAAGCGGGAAGGGATAATTGACACATTGCTTCCGTCGGAATTTGATGTGCGGTTTGTGGCCGTTCTAACATTGCGAAGCTCGATGGCAACTTAAATAATACGTAAATATTCTTATAAGATTCATTTCTTTGAAAATTACCCAAATCACGGTACTTTGATATTACTACGGTAAGAAACCTGACGATACAGCGAAATAAAGCACAGAATAATGGTAAACGATCACTGTAGTTACCCTTAGGATCATTTTTCGATTTTTTTAGGATCATTTTCGATCACTTGCAAGCGGGGTCTGCGCCGGGTTGTCGAGGCTTTCCGGTGCCGATTCAAAACTTGGCAATGACGATTTTTCTATTCCACAAATTCGTCCAGCCACCTTGATGAATTAAAAATTAGAACATAGGGCATAAGAACACGAACAGCTGAAATCACCCGCTCATGCCAGAATATACAATTAAAAATTTCTATTGCTGCCAAAATCTTGGAAGATCAAATGTGTGTTCTTGAATGCTGCCATGCTGCCGCCAGACAGCTTCTTAACAGAAAGACTACAAGCTATCGTTGTTGGAGGCTCAAGATCGAGCGAGGCTAGGGTGAGGAGTGGGGTACCACAGGGAACGGTACTCGGCCCAATTCTCTTCTTCATTCACATCGCCGACATAGATGAGGCAGTGAAACTTGCAAGCCACTGCATCGTCATTCGCGGACGACACCAGGATACTAATGACCATCACGGACAGGACGGAGTGTGAGAGGTTGCACGAAGCCCTCTCTGCAATATATGACTGAACGCAAGTGAACAACATGCATTTCAACGGGACTAAGTTTGAGGTTCTGAGGTACAGAGGTACGGAAAGAGCTGGAATAGAGCGCCGATACCTGGCACCTCACAACTCGGAAATCGAACAGACGCGACTCATTCGCGATCTGGGAGTGTTGATGAACATTCAGGTCAAATTTGGTGAGCACATAGCGGCAATAAAAAACCGCATAAGGTAGGCGACAGTTTGAGTGGATCTGGCGGCGTTCAGAACGAGAGAAGCGAAACCGATTATCACCTCTTTAAAACCCTTGTAATACCTATCCTTGAATACTGCTGCCAGCTCTGGATCCCGTTCACACTTGGCGCAGTGCGGCAACTGGAAGGGGTCCAACGAACTTTCATTCCCAGGATAAGACGGATGGAGGAGTTGAACTAATGGGAGAGGTTGTAGCGACTGGGTCTGTACCCACTGCAGAGGAGACGCGTGAGAGATATGTCATTCTGCACACACGGAAAATAATAAACGGAATGGCACCTAACTTCGTAAGCGAGACCTTCAGGATTGAGACATAACACAACGAGAGAAGGGAGAGACTGTGCAGGATCCCCCCACTTTGTAACAGATTTGCGGTCAGATTTCAATCCCTGCGAGAAGGATCCCTCTCCGTGGCAGGGCCGAGGCTCTTTAACGTCCTACCAAAGGATCTAAGAGAGGGTGAGTTCACCCTGGAGACCTTCAAGAGACAACTGGACGTGTTCCTGGGCCCAATCCCAGATCGATCTCCCCTGCACCACTACGGACGGCGAGAAGCAAGCAACAGCATCGTGCATCAGGTGGCCTAAATGAAGGCGGATGTGCGATAATCAGAGGCGGCGATCCATCGTGGCTTGGGACTGCCATGTCCGAAACAAGTACTATGGATACTAAGGGCATATCACATAAGACGATGACGTCCTGACATCTATGATGCTGCATCATTTACTTGTCATATCATCACGCGAGGGGCACATCTTCTATGACGTGGACTTAATTGTCATACCCTAACGATAGGGGTGGGTATTAGATTTAGGTGTAAGTGTACAGAAAACAAGAAAACGACGAAACTTGTATTCAGAAGTCCAGGCGAAGTGGTTAACATCGTCCAATAGTGAGAAGATAACGGCAGAGGTTGCAAATGCTGTAGAATAAGAATGACATCACTATTGGAACGGTGATTGTTGGGCATATAAAACAATATTTACTTGCAATTGGAATGAGTCACTAATGCGAGATTGAAGCTCTCTCAAGTCTTACCGCGAAAGCGACGTTGCAGGATAACGTTATTTAGATTCAGTAATGGAAAAAAGAACAAGTAGCAGGTTTCGAGTCCAATCGGTAAGTTGAGGTGTGGTGATTCTTTACTGGTGAATATATATGAACGGTTGATTTAGAACAATATACCGAATAAAGTCTAGCAAATATCGCAGATAATAACTGTTTTTTCAAACACAATCAGGAATGAATTTATTGATACGTACCTATTTGTTACCAAGGATGGAAACCATAGTAAGAGTTCCCTTGTTGAGAACAATAAGAACTGAAAGAAAGGAAAATAGGGCAAGGAGTGTTCGCTCATAAGTCAAGGTAATAAGGGTGAAGGTAGGTTAAATGCATGCAAGCATGCAAGTTAAATCCCACAAAGGACCTGAAGAATTAAATCCATAAGCTCCACGGAAAGGCCCTTAAAGCCGGAGAGCTTATCTATAAGGGCCCTTATCTTAACGATAAGGCAGGTGGCAGACGACTTCGCCTACTAATAAATGACTGTCGACAAGCGTAATTACAATAAAGATTTAACAAGTAATGAATTTTAACATGGGGTTTCCATTTGGAATCTATAAGAAATGAATGAACGAGAAGCGGTCGGTTTAGAATCTTGAAATATTTCGATATTTTCAAAGCGTAGATTGATCTTAACTAATCTTCTTTTCCAAATATTCAAATTATTAAAGACATAGGAAAGAATGAACATTCTGAATTGACATGTAAGTAACCGATGGATAATGACCGTCTTCTGGGTTCAGCGCTCGAGCTGGGAAGAAAATCTGACGAATTCAAATCAACAACAAAACAGGTTCCTAATATTACTTTGCGGCTGGGATGGGAACTGCAAGTGCCGTTGACGGATAGAAGAATCGCAAATATTAAGGCACTGGCCAGAGTTATATGTTCACACAATTCCATAGTTGAGGTGCATATATGATGAAAACCTGTTAATGGTTGAATAAATTGTCAATTCACGAAGGGTTGGATTAGGTGCTGCAAAATTACACTAAATGATCAAGAATTAACCTGTACTATATATTGGTTAATTGTTGTCCGTACTTCGCAAATTACGATTTCTAAACCACATTTGAACTCAGCCCCCTCCTGCCCGGCCACTTTCGACTGGGTTCTTGACGTCGGTTGTGTGGTTGTGGTTGAGAACAACCTGCCGTACGCCAGCGCCCAAACATCGTGCCCTGGAGGCTCCCAGCTCGTCTCTCTCTCCAGCAACAACTTCTTCCAGCTCGCTGCCTACGTATACCAGAAGTCATTCCTACCAAGTAATTGATATTTTTATTGTTAAATGTATTAATAATAAGGATGCATGAAAGCAGCTCCACCCTAAATGAAATAAAATTTTGTAATAATTTTCTATGTTCTCTTTTTTCAATAGTGTTCCGGAGACATAGCCGATGGTTCGTATTGAAATTGAAACATTCATCTGAATGTGACTGCAATTTTGCAGCTCCTCTCAACCATTATAAAATCCCTTCTCTTTCATGACAGAGAGTTGGTCTTCTGGTTGGTGCTTCGTGGGGCTTCACCGCAACAACCTCGTGTGGACTTGGCGCACCGGCGAAGTCATGTCCGGCGTGCCTGGTTCAGGACTTTGGGGACCACTCGAGCCCAACGATAACTCAGACTGTGCATTTCTCATGTTCAGTAACGGTGCTCCCTTCCTTGGGGACAAGTCATGCACAATTCCTTCATGGTCTGTGTGTGCACTGCAGTGATGTCCGGATGATGTGTGCACTGCAGTGATGTCCGGATGATGTGTGCACTGAGTGATGTCCGGATTATGTGTGCATTGCAGGCTGAGTTGTCAATAACTAGTAGTTTTAAAAGAACATAGCAGGCTATTTTGTAGCACCAAAAATTCGCCTTTAATTCATTAATCTCCGTATGATTAATAACAACAAATTGAGATGATGGCCGATTCGGCGACGCGTTTCTAGCTGGAATAAAATGGCTTCTTACTTGAATGCATTGAAGAAAAAAAATAAATGGAATAAAATGGTTTCTTACTTGAATGCGAACGACGAATTGTGAATTAATATAATTTTAGACCACTCATCACTCATGTACAGTAGTATTGAATGCCTTATGATCTCATAACTATCCTGTAATGTAGGTCCGACTAGACTGCTATTCTGATCTTTCAGCCGGGCAACAATGGTCGTATTGTTATTAAAGCTCAATTTCTCCAGCCTTGCCATGGCTGTTACTGTCTTTCTCAATATCAGTAAAGACTCTGAAGCCGACAAAAATTTGATAAACTTACTTCCTTCATACGCCGCTGGTTGACGCTTGTCATCTTATTTTTTCTGTCGATGTAAATTTTTCATGTCTTGCTGTTTTTGGGCCCATTTTTACGAATTCCTGCACTTTAAAGAAATTTAATTTAAAAGTCGATCACTTCAGTGGTCGACGCTTTTCCTGGAATGATTTTAAGTCGACTTAGGAGCCACTAGCGTCGAACACTCAAACGAATAGCTGCGTACCAACGACGCGCCAAAGTGTCTATCTCGGTTTGTCTCAAAATAAGTTGGAACAGGCACGAAAAACGCCACTCAGCCAGCCGCAGCGCGTAATATAAGCTACTATTAGCGCGTAAATATGAGCGCTTCTATGAGGGAGTCTCACGGCACCGACGACGTATAATAAATCTGCTTGTGATAAATAATTTTATTGAAAAACATAATGATAAAGATTTTTCACAGACAGATGAATGATGTCACAATTGGAATGCTAGTTAGATAGTTCGCGTAAACAATAAAATGATAAAATTTTAAGCATATGAGACAACTTTGAATTCTACTTATCAAATATCGCAACATTTGAAAGGTGCTGTATATAGCGGGATAAAGTAAATGGCCACATCAAATAATCATCAAAGACCAAATCCATGAAACATTAGATCTGACCCAACATTTTCGCCCCAGTTGTCCGTGATACTAATAAAATTGAGAGCAAGGAAAAGCCAGGGTGCGACAGCGACAACAGCGCTGTGGCTCCAGTGGAAGAGAGATTTTTTTGGATGTAAGGACGGATCTGGATCCTACTGTTGTTACGGAGAACGTGAGCCTGTGTTCGTGGCGAGCTCGTGATGTTCACGTTGGATACCTCCTCCAAGTGATGTTCCCTGGCCCTGTGGACCGACGTCTAATGGCTCCATAATCTAAACCTGCATCAGCCGCCCCGGGATGATGGACCTCTCTTCGAACACTCAGCTGGACCGAACTTACCATGGGGGCCAAGTCTTTTTCCATACACTGTAAGTCCGGCAATGACAGAGCGTGATTCATTGTCAAGGATGGTGTTGGGTTAAGGATCTAATAGCCGCTTCACGGCCTGATTTATAATAAAGATGTAGGGCCAACTGATCTATCTTATTTTGTCAATAGAGCAAATGAAATGAAATGATTTTTTTAATTGATCCAAATGATGTATAATTGAATAATTGATTGATAACTGATCCCAAATTGATTAAATGATTTTTAAACTCGCTAATAGATCTCGAAGAAACAAATGACAAATTCCAAGTACAACGATTGTGATAATAACCTCTCCTCGGTATATTAATGTCATATTTACTATTTACTTAATAGATGCAGTGTGATGACGTACGCATGACGTCATCTGCCTTAAAATTTCTGCTGGCCCTTCTTTGAACGAAACAATGGCGGAATTCACGCAATTTTTATTTTCTGCACACGGTTGATCGAATAAATTATTTCGTTGAACAGTTTTTGTTTTTCCGCCATACAGTTTTCGTTACTACTTAAGGTATTCAACAATACAATGGGAATAATACTTACGCAAGATTTAGTCAATTAAATCTTTGAATGCACCTCTAGTGATATTATGGTGAAATAACTCGGTAGAAATGCACGCAATCGATTTGTGTATAGAATTCAGTATTTATTGAAATTCTTGCACTGCTCTTTACAATACAGCTCTCAAACATGTCCCACCATGTTGCCATATGACCGGGTTTTACTGTACATGTTTTACCGCGACAGATACATTATAACATAACATAACATAGCATAGTGATCTCGGCGCTGCAGTGTAGGCCTGATGTGGCCTGTCGCCGATTCTTTTCCTTTTCGTGCATTGTTCACAAAAGGTCTAAAATCGTGTCATTTGACCGGATCTTTTCACGACTGACGATAGTTTGAAATAGCTACTCGACTTCCACCGGGTTCGATATGGTGATAGGCATAATAGCTTTATCTAGTCTGTTCTTGAACGCGTTCATGCTTGGAGCGCCAACGATGTCATCGGGGAGGCTGTTCCACATGTCGGTGATTCGAAGCGAGAAGGAATGTTGTCGCGTGGAGAAGTTGCAGCGCATTTTTTTTTTAATTTATAGCCGTGGCCCCTGGTGTTGGTTCTTGTTTCAAGTTCTAGTAATCCTTCAGGGACCTTGTATAAACCATGAGTATACTTGTATACTTCAATGAGGTCCACACGCAAACGTCGATAACTGAGGCTTAGAAGCTTCATAATCTTTACTCTTTCTTCATAGTACTTGCACTTCAAGCCTGGAATTATCCTTGTTGCACGTCCTTGAATATTCTCTATTAAATTTTTGTCCTTTTCAAATCTCGGTGACCACACAACGTTTCCAAACTCTAGATTTGGGCGCACGACAGCAACAAACAACTGCTTCATCGCTTCTGCATCTAGGAACTCGTATGAGCGTCTGATTAGTCCAAGAAGTTTGTTGGATGTGTTAGCTTGCGTTTCAACATGCTTAGAAAATTTCAGCTCCTTGTCGACATAAACTCCGAGATCTTTTTCCACACTAGACTTTTCAATCATTATTCTATCGTTGCAACCATGTCTTCTCATACTGTAATCTTGCTGTTCATTGTTCTTCCCGAGGTGCAGTACTTTAAACTTGTCAGCATTAAACCGCAGCTGCCATACACGTATCAGCCCAGTTAACTAAACTGTTAAGATCATCTTGCAATAGCGCTTTATTTGACGCATCCTTCACTATATTATAAACTTTTGTGTCGTCGGCATACATGGAGCGCACGCGGCAGTTCGTTTATAAAAGCAACGAACAAAATAGGCCCAAGAACGCTTCCTTGTGGCACGCCACTGCGCACTGATGCCCAGTCTGATACGGTTCCGTTAATACTGACACGTTGTCGTCTACCTACTAGAAAATTTCTGATCCATTGGAGTACGTTTCCCTCAATTCCCAAGGACTTCACTTTACGCAACAGCCGCTCATGCGGAACACAGTCAAATCTTTTAGCAAAATCGAGGTACAATGCATCCACTGGTTCCCTCACGTCCAGCAGGCGAGTCCAATCGTTCAACGTAGATAATAAGTTAGTGGTGCAGGATCTACTGGCAAGGCAATAAAACCATGTTGACAATATGATATGAGATGGTGAGTAGTCAAGTGATCGTTAATCCCATGGTTGAATTATTATAAGGTTGACCCACGCGCAGCTGCTCCTTGCGGATGTCGTTTGTAGTTCCGACTGTGACGTCACCGTGGGCCCAGAATGTAAATGGGATGCATGCCAGTGGCCAGCATTGCCCAAGACCAGCATATCTTTCATCATCCTTTCCGTGCGTAAGCCTGCTAAAGGGCAAAGTAGACTAAGGGATTATATGTTAAAAGCCAAAGGTACAAATCTCCTTCATGGAAATTAACCAGCGAGCTAATGAGAAGTAAGCCACCAATACAATCGCTCTACGCCGTATTTAAAACCGCCCAACAGCTCTATCCCATGCCGTCTAACCTCCTCACGATTTTCGGGAAGCAACTCCCTACGCCATACCGCTGTTGATACTCAGCCAGCACTCCAGCCCGTCCGTTCGTCGCAGCTATTTTCCCCCAGCATAACTATACCTCCACGCTTACCCCGTCTCCCCGCCTTTTTTCACCGACTGCCGGACGGCTTTTCTTTTCTGCTCACTTGACTGCATTACGCTATGAAAAGAGGATCTATAAGAATTGTAACCTAACCTAACCTAACCTAATTCGGATAAGCATCAAAGGTCTGCGAGAAAAGCCTCCAGTTAGCCATGCGATAATGGTGGAGAGTCGGGGTAAGTGTGGGGGGAAGAAGATGCTGGGGGATAGTAAGGCAGGGAAACAGTGACGCGGGGTTAACGTCATGCGGAGTACATGAGGTGATGACGCATTACCGTTTGGTATAGTATAGTTCACATATGCGGCAATGCAGTGTGGTCAGCGGACACTTAGGATAACAGCATGTGTAAGAAGTGATGGTATGGGTAATAAAGCATTGGAGAACAACGTATTGACCGTCAACTATGTGAAGTAGCAGCGTGTGTGCTGAAGCAGTGTTGGTGTAAAGTTCGTGTGGTGAGGTAGGTCAATTGACTACAGCTGCTTAGGTGCCAGGATGACAATATCTATAGCATTTAGATGGTTGATGTTGGCTCCAGGGCTGATTTGAGCGTTAATTTGCTGGTTTACGGCTGCGCACCCATGTAAATACTGTCGCGAAACACGTTGATTTTGTGTCATCTTTGATATAAATTTAAAAAAAATTGCCCTCCTCAAGATCCTTATAAAAATTCCAGTAACTTCAGCTAGTCTGTCTCTAAGCATATAGGGCTTATTGAACATTTCTATCGTCTGAAAGCAATAAATTGGAAACAAACAAACAGGGCCGACTTGCTGATCGAGAGGCCGTAATGGGTGCCTCTCCGATCATTCAGAAGATGACCAGAAAAAATAAAGCTCCCTCAACGAATCCCGCCTTTGTCAAGTGAGTTGATTTCTAATTATCTCTATTAATTATGTCAGTTTTACTCTGATACTTCTATATTTATTTACGATGTTGTACTACATATTTCAGTGAGACTGTGAGTATCATATCCTTGTATATGATGTTACACTGTCGCAGCGGCGCCTAGGCTAAAGGCTAGACTTTAGGCTACTAAGGCAGCAGTTAAGGCTAATGGCATGCCTACAGATTAAATCAAAATACTGTTTTGTGTTTATGTTAGGGGCTCAGAATTTAGGTAAAGAAAGTGAGGAAAATTACCAGATATGTAGCATTACCGAGGAAATAAAATTATTGATGAATGATGATGATATAATTGATGGCAAAGAAAAAGAATATCATAGTTGGATATTACTATTAGAATATTTGAGCATCCTGGGCCTTCCTGGCGATTGGTGCTGGGTGCCCGGCAAGGTGAAATTTGGCAGGGGACCCCAAGGGGTAATATACAAACGTGTGCTATGTCACCTATTCATCGACGATCTTGAGATGTGCACATGAGATCTTGAGATGTGCACCTATGTGCACATGCAGCACATTCTGCACATATCATATTGGATTTAAAAATGTGTAATTGAATTTTATATTTAGCTAATATTTTGTACCTGATTGGCATTTGTCATTGACTGATCATGCTACTAGGCTGGCCGCTGGATCAATGTTCACCAATCTTGAATATATATGAACTCACACTCCCAGAATTCTACCCTATTTATTTGGTGGCTATATTGTGTAATTCTAATTTACAATTACCATGAATATAATTTTTTGGTTTGAAAACTCTGAAGAAACTTATTCATGAATCACATTTAGAATATCTGCATCATTTAAGAACACATGAGACACTGCAACTTTTAAGTCTCTTGTAATGACTACTGACATCATTCATTACCTAGTCCTAATTTATTATGTGAATCATGAAAGCCAATTTTATCAATTAAAAAGCTAATGGGGTGTTTGGGCATTAATGGGGAATTGAGACTCTATTTTCAAGATGACAAAATCTAATAACTTTACTTCAATTGTACAATATTGTAAAAACAGTGAGAAAATTTTGAACATGTCTGTAGACTAGAAAGAAAGTTTTAAAATAATTTTGGGTTACAAGCTAGATAAGTCAATCATCTTGTAATCCTAATTCTCTACAAAAATTTTTTTTTTCGAGAAAAATTTGTATAAAAAACATAGCAAAGTCTTCTACTAATACAATGTATCAGTTGAAGCTTAATGCGTCTTACAATATTATTTATTTTCTCAGACTTAGACTGAGAAATATACCCATATGCAGAGACAAATGTTTAAATTCTTTACCTTGGCAATGGCAAAGATTTTTTTTGTAATACAGGTACATACGTACAAGTTGTATTGGGTGTTGGTAACATAAGTACTGTATAGTTTCAATTCTGTGTAATGTTGCATTATTTTGTTATCAAATCATTAAATTTCTGAGCAAAAACCTCCTAGTCCAGCTTATCAAATGGGAAAATCAGAATGTGTGTCATAAAGCCATTCTTGCATCCATTCAGCATTTGGTTAGTAGATCAATCTAATTCACGGAAGTGACTTCCTTGCTAAATGATATATTTCCAAAATTCAGTCAGATTGAATGAAACTTTTCAAGTGTTTATTTCAAGTGCCGGTGGCCAATATATGAAATTTCAAGTGGAACCTTACTTTCAAAGACATTCTGAGCTCATTATTAGCTCGATATAATATTGTAAAATTGTCCCACGAATTGCTGTACAGTTGGGGATTGTCATGTAAACATCCTAGTTTCTTTTTACCGCCCATTGCAAGAAGAATTTATCTCTGTTCTTATTAAGATACATTTATTGCATGCTGCAGTAGGTCATGAATGAATGTAATCCACAAAAATTTCCTAAACTGAATAGTTTAATTTCGTAACTTTGAATTATCTGACTTCATTCCATTTTTGGCCGTGACTGTAAAGAAACCCAGGAATATGAACCTCACGCCAGCCTGCTGATCGCTGCACCTAAGGCAACCCACAGAAGCTCTTCTCTTGCATGGTCCCACACACAATTAAGTATTTGTATCGCCACTGTTTCTTCCAGTCCAGCATCTGACCTTGGAGCACTGTGGCTCAAGATGTCGTGCGTGATCGCCTCCACCCTCAATGCAATCAAAACATCAGTGAAACTGATGTTTTGATAGACCGTTCCATGCTTTTAAAAAGCCGAAATCTGTGATGTTCTTAAATCGTTTACACCGTCTCAGTGTCTCAGAGCATGCTCGCGTTTCCTAGAATTAAGTTCCACTTGGAAGATTTTCCATCAAGCCATCATAATGAAGAAGCTATTGCTAACATTTTTTGAGCGTTGTGGTCCTTCATGCGCACATCATATATACGAGAAAACGAAACTTCTTATATGAAACTAATACGTTATTTATTATTATTCAATGACAAAAGACAGAAGAATAGAATATTATTCAATGCAACTGTTCATCTTATGAGGGTTGTATAGTAACATGGCCTTTGGACAGTTATCTCTGCAATTGACTTGACAATAAAAAGTTACCATTAATTAAACAGACCAATTCTAGCAGTTCGCTTTTAACACCTTGTATTTTTATTTTGTCGTCCTGAAACGTTTTCATAGGGCAGTACGTATATGTCTCACGGTGGGTCCGTTGGCCATAGTAAATAGTACAAACTTAATGACTTTCAATCCATAACAAAGTATTTGTATTTCTTGTAAAACTAGAACTTATTCCAGCAGTTATGCCAAAAAGCTGGGAAACAACATTGCCCGGTGATCAATGAGTCCATTGGTATATGGCAGTGGATGAAAAACCCATACTTTTGCAAATTGCCAAGATTTAATACCATTCATGGAAGCGTTTCGAAAAGAAGCCTATATAGCAACATGTACAGTGAATAGTAATTTTGATAAACTTGTGGGACCAACAAAATTAGTTTACAATGATTTGTTCTCCTTTACAATTTCGTCTAGTAAAGAATTATCGTGAACACCAAGGTATGATAACGAGGCGTAATTACCGGTTTATTTAGTATAACTCCTTGATGACCCGTTCACAATTCTTGAAGAGACCAAAATATATTCGAAGCACAATTTATTTAACTGATAAATTAGACGTGTGATACTCCACAGATGATCGCTTAAATGCCTCCTAATTTGACCGAGGAAAATTGCAGATGCGTTAGAATAAGGATGCTTACAGAAGATATTGCGATTGAAACGTATAAAAAATTATGAACACCGATTAACTTAGTACGGAACAATACTAACGAACACATAATCAGTGCAATATTCGAGGCAGAAATGGTTGTTTGCAGCTCTGCGCCCAACGCATATTGGAATAATATTCAGGTACAAGCAGTATTAGAAAGCACGACATTAGTTCTTCACGAGATCGCGCTTAAGGAGTCTCAAGCACAATTTGGAGTCAATTTTCCAACTTAACTAGTTTGTTCAATTTTTTGAGAGGACCAAAATCATTTTGGCTGTAGTTTCTTGTTAAGACATTGTACCTATTCTTAAAAACTATATTCAACCGCGCGCGAAAGTAAAATCTAACGTGTGTTGAGGTACCGGTATATTGTAGGTTTAATCAATGTTGCTCATTATTTGGGCGATTGCAGCAGGTCCCGGCTTAACTTCAACACCCAGGTGCTGTCTGAAGGCATTCTTTAAAACTTCTGGATTAGCTCCGGCTTCATGAAGGTGAGGCCCCCTTTGCTCATGTGCGCTATCAAACTCCCGGAATTGGCCAGGTTTGAAGAATCTAGGGGGAACTTGTGAGCAATGAAACCAAGAACATATTTGAAGCTTCCTTCTCATTTTCAGAAAGCTCCACATAGCAATCGAAAGTCTTCATTTGGCAGGCTTATATTTCTGAAGACATTACTGGTGAGGGACGGGATTTCTGAACGCTGTGATGCTGCTGATGCACTGAAGAAGAGTTTGATTTTGGAGTAGAGTTAGCTTTTGGAGTTAGGAGTTATTTGTGTTAGGAGTTATTCTTGGAGTTAACTTTTAGAGTAGAGCTGTTTTTATAGAGTTTCCAACAAGTGGGTCACGCAGAGGTTGACAATGTGTTGGAAAAGGTTCGTGGGACGGTCCTGAAAGAGGTTCATGTGGCGGTCCTGAAAGAAGGTCCCAGGATGGTCCTGGCTGAGGTCGAAATGTCGGTCCTGGAAGCGTTTCGCACGATGGTTACGGCAGAGGTTCACGAGATGGTCCTTTGAGAGATTTGATTGAAGATCTCGGTAGAGGCACGCAAGAGTTCCTGGATGAGGCGCACTGCACATGGCCAAAATATTTATACTTCAGAAATATAGGGGTTATGTGACGGAGAAACTAACACGAAATTAATGTATACATTATATCCTCTAAGGCCTATATATTTGTTAACAGGAGATTTTTACAAAATTGGTTTAGGGGTGGAATTTACTATATCCTGATGTTGAATTTTGTAGTGAATATGGTAATTGAAAGCCTTTGATTAAATTCATGTGTGCAAGCTTTAATAGCTATGGGCTAGAAAACTGTTATTAATAATTATGGTCATGGACAGTTGTGGCCATATCTATGCCCAAAGTTGTCTGGAAAGAAAAGATACGTTCAAATGAGCACTCAAGCATGAAGTGATACCTTGGGGATGGGGTAGCTGTTTGTGAGGGATAAATTCATATTTGAACAAAATATTTTTTGCAAATGTAGAATGACAATAAATTAATAAAACATTCGATACTATTGTTATATGATGATCGGAATTGAGTGCAGGATCCCTACTGTTGATTTCGTATTAACAAATAAGTCCATGCAGATACCTAATTGTATCACGACCCAAGCATGCCTGTGGGAAGATATAGCATCCTATATATTGAGCATGTTTACTGGTCAATGGCAATTTACCACAATATTTCAATGCCTCTAACCAGAAGACAGTAATTACACAAAAAATGAAGGGAGAAAATGCCAAATAAAAATTGGCAAGAATAACTAAGGACCATAAAATTCCAAAGTTCATAATTGCTCTTTTAAAACTCAAACAATGTATTGAGCATTAACTGAGAGTTGAGACTGTAACAGTGTGGAATTCTAGAAGAATATTAACCCTTAAATGCACGCATTTAATGTGGAGGATAAAAAAAATATTTCAACGGTGATTCTATTTTGAAATGGGTCAATATACACATAAATTGCATCAAGTTTGAATTTTTTCTTTTTATTATATAAAATTGATGGTTGTATCATATATGATACAAGGCGCGTTTGCGGTAAATATTAGTTACTATGTAATTTGGTGGAACATTCGATATTTTTTCTAAAACAAAGGGTAATACCGCACTTTTGGTACATAACATAGGAAAGTGAATAACAACCAGGTATTTTGTATCTTTGTCGGTCATCAGCATGCTTGGGCCAGTTTGCCACACCATCCAATCTCACTTCTTTAGGGGGCAGATGAGCTACATTACCATTCTTATCACATGGCGCACAACTTATCGCATGGAGTCCTTCTTATCAGTGTTATCACATGGCTTCGTTCTTATCACGTGACGCCCTTCTTATCACATGGCACCCTTCTAATCGCATGACGCTTTTTATCACATGGCGCCCCTATAATCACAGAGCACACTTCTTATCACATTGCGCCTTTTTGATCCCATGGCGCCATTCTTATCGCATCATTGCATGACGACCGTCATATCGCATAGAGACTTTCATATCACGAGGCGCCCATCTTATCACATGACACCCTTCATAGCGTATGGCGCCCTTCTTATCACATGACGCCCTTGCTATCACATGAAGCTCTTCTTATCAAAAGGCGCCCTTCCTATCACATGGTGCCCATCACATAACATCTTGTGCTGCCTAAGGTCAGGTTGCAGTCTCTTGCCTAGCGCGAAGCATTGAGCCTTGTGTGTTTTTTTGTTGTGCTGTGTTGTATTGTGTTGTTCTGTGTTGTATTGTATTGTTCTGTGTTGTATTGCATTGTTCTGTGTTGTATTGTATTGTTCTGTGTTGTGTTGTTCTGTGTTGTGCTGCATTGTGTTGCGGTGTTGTGTTGTGGTGTTGTTCTATGTTGTGTTGTTACAATTGTAATGTGTTGTTCTGTGCTGTGTTACTGCTAATCTGATGAGGAATACATTTTTCTAGATATATAATAACTAAACATACTATTTGCATGCATGAAAAAACATAAAATGGCAGAAAACTACCGTGTTGTATCATTAATGATACACATACATACGATGCAGAAAAGTTGCCCATATGCGCCTTGTATCAGAAATGATACAATGACATTTTCTCTTATTGAACGAAAACAAAGACTTGAAAAGACTTATTGAAGGCTTCCCAATAATCATGACAACATAAAGAAATAGGGTTTATTTTTTTCTTACCTCTGAGAGAAACGTAGAAGCCAGAATGAACCAAGAAATATGGGGCTTCCGCACACTTCCACCGACCACGCCTTGTCGCTCACTGACGTTCATGTTTACCGCACAACACAACACCGATGTATCTCGTTTCGTTCTCGTTCGATTGCGTATGTATCGTACTTGATACTAGATGTGGCGCAGGCAAGTAGCCTGATTACCTTAGCATTTATAGGCGAAAATTCGGTTTGTATCATTTTTGATACACGGTGCATTTAAGGGTTAAATTAACCAGTACACATAGCTTATTGGAAAGCAGGACCTGAAAGCTTGGAAAGGCCAGGAACTTTACACTTTCAGTTAATTATTTACATATCTTTATCTCTTTCCAGAATTCCAGTTGTGATTGGTTGATGGGATTGTAATTTAGCCCCTTTCAGCTTTCCAGCTGTGATTGGTTAATGGATTAAATGGAATTGTAATGTTATCTGCTTTCTAGCTGTGATTGGTTGATGGGGATGCTTTCAAGCTGTGATTGGTTGACTTGATGGGGATGCTTTCAAGCTGTGATTGGTTGATGGGGATGCTTTCAAGCTGTGATTGGTTGTGCCATAAGCCCCGCCCCCAAATATCTTTTATGTACTACAGTACTGGTTAACTAAATATGTGCTTAACTTAAACTTAATCATTACAAACAAAAGGCCTGGAAATTAAAAAAATCCATTAAATAAAATAAAAAATATCCATCAAACAAGAGACATCTAAATAATTCTATAGCAAACCTGAAGTACTATACAATTGAAACAGTTTGTCCACTTTTGATCCACCTTTTCATTTATAGCTAAACAGTCACCTGGCTGAGCACTGTATCAAAGGAAAGGAAAGCTTTTCACCTTGGGTGGAAAGCTTTTTTATAAGTGAACTTCCATTCTTAGAATTCCAGCCTGGACTGTAATGCTCTGCACCTGCATTAAATGAAAGTTCATAACTTCATGGTTCTTCAATACATATAAGTTGGACTACTAAAATAAAATATCTGAAATTGATTCAACCTCTCAAAAACTCACAGAAAAGATTGTTGAGGCTGGTAACCTTAGATTGCTTAAAAAGAAACACAAATTTTGATGTTGATTTTCATCATGATTCATACCTACCTCTTGAAACCTGAACACATATAATAATTTAAAGGAAAAGGAACAATACAACCTTCAAGTCAAAGTTGCCACAAGTTAGACTTTCAGAGGTACCTAGTACCTCATTAGCCAAAATTGTTTTGCTTAGTTACTTACCAATTGTAGAATCATTTAACAATGTGGCTGGCAGATGTTGATATGGAATTGGATCTTCTTTCAAATTGCAATACATCTGAATTAAAATATTTCAATTTGTTTATTCAACTCATTTTTTACCGTCAATACTGTAGAACCCATCAGCTCTAAACAGACAACCAATAATCCAGTATACTTCATATATACCACTGTTTTATTCTTCCATCAAATCAATTATTGAAATCATACGGGTGCCAGAGACACAAAGTGGGTCATTCGGCAACCAACCTGACATCCGATATATAATAAAATTTTGGAACCATAACGTAACGTAAAACTGAAGAGTGATAACTTCGATCGATCAACGTAGAATAAGTATTAGGCGGATATCCTAAGAACGTTATTCTATTCAAGGTCATATGTGCATGTTTGAGATGAATAACTGAATTAGACGCTTTCGTAAATGTCAATACGATGAAGATGTTCCTATCTGCAAATGAAAATAGTGGCTTTTTCATAGCGTTAGCGACTTTCCTCGACACAGATTAATCCACAATGCCATTACTGAGAAATTTATTAAATGGCGCGCAGATCGAGAATATTGTGATGAACAAAAATGGAGAACGAGAATATTATTCGAAAGCATTTTGGCTCCAGTGCGTGGTTCTCTTATCTACAAGGTAATTGTGTAGTAGTTACTGTACGTACAAGATACGAAGATTTACAGACAAAGGTTTTATGAAACTGCATGTTGAAAAGTACGTGAGCTGTCGTCAAGAGACCGATCATGAACACTGGCACGCCCCTGCAGTTCTAATCGGGCCGCTGTGTGTCTAGGTTCTTCACCTCGGAAGGTGAGTCCAGGCGAGTGCAGCTATCTGCCCTGTGTCTGTAAGCTGTCTACTGGATATGATAAAATGATCTACTAAATCACTTCTGAAAAAAAAGGGTTGCGTTAGAATTGTTGCTCAATAATTTGGACTCTTGTTCAAATTATACTTTGCAGGCTTTAACCGCAGGATACAACACGTTCGTTTATTCGTTTCTTCTGCTGTTAATAAAAATTGTTTTGTTGAAAAAAAAACATTCAAAATAATTTTTTGTCTATACCGCAATGAATTTATAGAACATTTCCAAATCCTTCAAAAACAAATTAAGTCCTGTGAACGCAGAAGATTGAACTGATGTTTCTTCGAAATAAGTTCAATAGAATTAAACATCAGAGTAATTAAAAACTGTCCTCATAGGCTCCGTGACTACATAATTATCATTTATCGATGTATTTTTTCTATGAATTCTGGATGAAATATTAAGTATTTATACCTTGTTAAATAGTATAATTACAGCCTATTTTTCATTGCCCAGGATCTTTAAGACACAAATTCACGATGAGTTCGCCAGGGTCGCCGACCATGGAGGCCGAAGTTCACTTCGTGAGGAGCTCAAAGGACAAGAAATGGGCCATGTATCATGGATACCTGGGGTGAGTGCAGTGAAACGTCCCGGTGCTCGATAGTGATTTCCGAAATTTAATTTTCACAACCTGTGTTTCTGACGTGCGAATTTAAGAGTCTCTTTATATTTTTAAACAGAAACCTAGTTAAACTGCCTCCTTCAGCTCCTATGACATTTAAATTTTGAATAAATAGGTCTGTCTGTTCATGTTTCCGTGTTGTTTTATTTGTCGATTTGGTTTTTAATATTTTCAGTGTGAACTTTTATTTACTAATTGATTATTCTTGTTTTATGGGTTTTAAAAGTTTGCCCAACTACAAAGAAATGATGAATTATCTGGCTATTTTCGTTGCGATCAAAGCTGTCACGTGAACTTGATAATAATTGTAATAGATTGCAAAATTACTTTCGGGCTCTCCAGTTCCACAGTAAAAATGTATCATTTACGTTTTTTCGTCATTATTTATTTTAAATAGAAAATGTAAAAATTTAATGTACAGAAAACTCGGATACATTTTCTTTAAACATGCGTAGTAATTCACTCATTCACTAGGAACAGATTTTTGAAATAACAATTACGCCTTTGATTTTTATCGATAAAAATTCAAATTCGATTTAATCGAAGACTATTTTCCGTCGATTTATAATTGATATCCAGTATTTGACGAAGCGTGTCGCCATCATTAGGTTTTCCAATGCATGTTAAATCTTTCTACGATAGCAGCATTGATTGGGGAATCGGGGTCGTATTCTGATTGGGGAAGTGTTCTTTTCTACCACTGTCGTATATGCGTTTCGCCGTGAAAATACCCAAATGGAACCCAATCATTGTTCAGGCATTCAGGCATCAGACTTATCAGCTTTAACCGGTACCAATTAAACGCTCATGTAATGAAGGAGCAAATATGCTGATGCGTTTTAGTGTCTCCCTCGCGGCTCAGAATGAAATTGATGCCTGAATAGTTAACAGGCAAGATCAAAGCTCTAGCAATGCGAGGATATATCATAAAGACTCCATTTAGCGATACTCGTTTTTGTTGCTGGAAATGGTTGGTAGTTAATGGGGGGACTTTTGTACATTACAAATATATTAATATCGCTGCCCATTTTACTGTCACGTATATGCAGGAAGTTTTGGTGTTTGCCGAAGAAAATATAGAGGCTATAAACAAAACCAAAACAGACTATGTGGACATAGTTACAGGAACATTCTAGTCTCGTGGAATCTTTCAAACACGATGGTAGTCAATGATTCAGAAACTTTAATTAAGTCAGCCTTCTTTATGCATCCACTTGGATTCAACGGGGACAACTAAATTCATGGAATGATAAAACAATTGATGAAGAACAAGTTCTTCGTACTTTTGTCAGCAAAGTATTGATTTATATCCAATGCACTTATCTCGTCGTATGAATACAAAGTATCAGCGTGGTTCGTGCAGAGCTAAATGATACCACAATTCTGTGAGACACTGCAGTTATTATTGTCTTTGCGAGCTCCAATGTCGATTATTTGCAGTTATAAATCAAAGGCGTGTTTAGCGATAAAATTAAAGTCGTGTTTAGTAACGAAAATGTAATCAGGGAAAAGTTCCAATTATTCCACTTTAACAGATGTCGCTTACGTCGTCGTTTTAAATTTCTTCATCGTTTGTGGAAACCGACCCGCAGTGTAAAAGACGAATATATTCACACATTTAGAGGAGGGTGACTAAAATTTTCGTATGATAGTGACTTTCTGTCTCTCGCTTTTCATTAGCAGACAGAGTTAAAACATGCAGCGTATATATTGGCTCACTATACGCTTTATCCGTGTTATGCGTTCTCTCAGAACCGCTTCCGCAAATTTTTAATTCAACATGATTCAATACTAAACCTCGGCAATACCAAATAAAAATAATAATTAAATAATGCTATAATGACCGAAAAAACATATATGCCAACTCGTGAACATATTCCATTAGAGACCGCTTCCAAACTTTGTTACCACAGAAGAGGTAAAGTTTATTAGCTCGAACACGGGGTCTTGGATGATACTGCGTCTCAAATAATACTGGGTATCAGTTAACGCTGAGTGTCAGGCCACACTGGGTTGCGTGACCCCATGGGCTGCTATTGAAATTTGTGTCATTTTAAGCCGCCTATTATTATTATAAATTACTTATTTGTTATCTTTTGCTCTGAAATAATCTACAAGTATTAATGAAACATCCTTTCCTGAAAGCCATTCTGAAAAATGCGGCCATAATCCCTCTTGATCAGCGACGAAGATTCGTGGGAACAACCGCCGTCGGAATTCGACGCGCCGGTCGAGCCAGAGAACCGCTGGACGAGGGTGAAGACCCGCACCAAAGAGTTCCTCGAGATCGTCACTTTGGACGGTCCTGCACAGACCTGCGGGTAACTGGAAACATTTTAGTTTGTTTGCTTTTTCATTATTTTCAGCCTACAAGTGGTCAGAGTGTTGAAAATTATCATGATAGATTTCATGACTTGTAGCGACAGAACCACTTACTAGCCTGGAAACTGTCAAAGGTGCCAGCGATTGTTGAATTCGCCCACAAATTTCTTGATTATCCGATGCGTTTTAACGTGCTTTGTTTCAGCGCTCGTCATTGGTTGCGTCGGCTGATGTGGTTGACGTTCTTGATTTTGTGCTCGGTGTACAGCCTCATGCAATGCTACGACGTCTACAATGAGTACATCAAGTACCCTAAAGCTGTGGCGATTCAGGTGGGACGTTAATAATATCTGTACCATAGGAACGATTTATAAATCTGTTGCATACAATGGCACAATACTGCGCTGATCGTGACTAAGCTTCTAGTGTGTTGGCGAAGGCGCTATCATTCTATAATAAAACAGTTATTCGGAATTAATATTGAAAATAGTTACTGTAGTAATTTCGAGGGGTGGCTGAGTCGAAGTCAGGTCGAGCTTGCTAGCTACCTAAAAGCTGCACTTCTAATTCGGCCGAAGCGGAAATAGAGCGGTTGATTCACGAGGTCCCCGAGTCATGGTCAGCACCTGGTGCAGAGTCGGGCTAAAATCAAATACCATTTTTGTTAGGGGGGTGTGAGATGCCAGGATTGCCTACTGCTCGTCAAAATAAACTTTATGATCTCAGCTTCAAACGGAGCGCCCGGCCCAGTTCCCAGCGGTGACTCTATGCAGCCTGAACCCCATCAACAACGAAGAGGCACTCAGGAACGACATAGTCTACGGCGCCTTCATCGACGTCCAGGAACAGAACACTGTGGCTGGTGAACGATTTTAAAATTATTATTGATTATGATCAATCAATTATTCACTCAAGGAACTAAAAAATCGATTCCTATGCATCCGAGAGGTAATATATAAAAGAATACCTCTAAATTTCGTTCTCAACAATAAAAAATTACCTTTCACCTGTTTGCTTACGCGCAAATTTCGTCAGCGCCACCAATATATTTTTTATTATGCTGTAAGATTTGAATAAATATCATCAGCATTTAATGTAACTGTAACTTAAGTAGCGCTAAATTGCTTAACTTTATAAATAACATCCATGGAATACTCAATTTGCATATTTTGATGGAAAATCTAATGTGACTTTATCATCAAGCATTCATGAAGCAAGAAATCATAATCCTAATTTATTAATAAAAGTCAACTGCGTGATTTTTCGCAAATTTCTGTTAATTCGTAATTGTTACGCACCTCAATCAATTAAAAAATCACTGAACAACTCTTGATCATTATGTGCATTTCATTTTGAGTTCATTGAAACCTTCAATTAGTTAAAAAGTGAATGGATGTATTTTTATCATGAATTTGCTTTCAGAATGTGCCGGCCTTAAAAATGTCAGCGATGATCCACTGGCAGATGGTGAGAATGTTGATGTGGGAATGTAAACTCTTCATATAAGGGTAAATTTAATTGAAATTTTCACTCCAACGACTTCTTAATAAATAACTCAACTAAATGGGTAGATTTTCTATTTTCATTCACTTAAACATACGAATGTAAATATAGCTGTGCGGGTGTTGATTGGTGTAAGGATCAGAATGCTATTACCGTACACAGAGAAAGCTCTTACCGTATGTTAAATTATCTGTATTTTGCGAATTGATTTACAGATATATGCCAAGAAAATTGCGACTCACAACCAAAAACTTTCGATTACAACGACTTGAGCAACGATACTAACAATGACAGCTCCACAACCTCGTTCTCGACATCGCAAGCATCTCCATCAACGACTCTCATCTCGCAAACGCAGAGTTCAACGGCCGAGCCCGCAGGTAAAGTTAGAGATCTTGCTAATTTAACAATTATTCTGAATTATGCCTATTGTATTGCTAATATTGCAACACTTAATAAATTCGATACGAAATCACAATTTCCCAAGTTACAAGAACTGTTACATTGTTCAAATGAATTCAATTACAAATCTCGATTTCTACTGCAGCAAGCACTTCTTCTACTGCATACGCAACAACCGGCGACACAAACTCGACTACAGAAGAAAGTTCCGCGTCGCCCGTTCGTAGGAGAAGACGTGCAATGCCTCCGCTGGTACGTGCTTCTTAAAAACTGTTTAACTTAAAAATTGTTATATAAGTTCACATACGGAACGGAAACTGTTCCTGATTCATGAACTCATTTTCATCGTGAACATAATAAATCCATTGCATCGCAAATGAAGAGATCTGGTTCAAAGAAAGCATTCAAATAAATGTTCGCTAATGCTTGACTCGTTCTCTTCTATCTCCATCAATTTACTTCTAAAGCACGGGACATGAGCCTAGAACTCATTATTCCTAATGTGTTATATCCTTTCATCGAGTCAAGATTCTTCACCTGAACTGGCAGTAACTTATTAAACCGATCAAAAATTTGATGTTTTTTTTTACAGATTTGAAGTTTATTGTCGGAAGCACAGCTTTTTGACATGAAATTTCTAAATATCTTCGGGACATTTTTGGCTCAATACAACTTGTCACTGAATCTTGATTTGTTATTATGCACAGTTTACAAAGAGACCTACATCAGCCCAACTGAGGTGAAGATTTCTTGTGCTTCAGGAAAATACACCCCTGTGGGTGAGTGAATTACATTATTTCTTTTCAAACTCAAATGAACTTGAAAACACATTACGGAATTAGGGAAAACAGTTTGGAAAAATAGTAATGTTTGTAGATGTTGCAAAAATCATGTGGCTTTTCAATTCTTTCCATAAATGTGTATTTGGCCTTTCAGATATTTCAGGAATGTGGCTGAATGGGACAGCACGGGAGATGTCCGCGAGTTTCCTAAAATTTAAAGTAAGCCAAAGCCGATCGAACGACTTGTCGGATCTCAGGGCACGCTACGCCCCCGACCTGGACGTGATCGAGAAGACGGCGAGGAAGCCAGAAGACTTCATCCAAGTGTGCAGCGTCGACAACGTCCATTGCAATTACAAGTAATTTTGCGTATATATGTATTATTGCAATTACTAGTAATGTTGCAATTACAAGTAGTGCTGCAATTACATGTAAGGTTGCAATCGCAGGTAATGTTGCAATTACAACTAATGTTACAAATACAACTAATGCTGAAATTGCAAGGAATGTTGCAATTGCAACAGCGTCTACATCATACCCTTGGAAAGCCAAAACTTATACCTTGTTCGTTATCTTCTTAAGATCTATTCAGTACACCTTATTCGCTGACTCATCTATCATATTTCAACAAAGGTCCCAGTATAATTACTTGTACGATTATGATGTTGATATTACTCTTAAGGGTAGGGTCCAACCCAAAAATTGAACTAGTTGCTGTAACATTTTCTGATCTCATTTTGTAGCTAGAAAATGGCACCTCTAACGCAACTTCCCTCACGTAAGTGTATGATTTAGTTTGTGCGTGGTAGTTTGTAACTTCTGAAAAATTAACATATTTCCACAATGGATATTAAGGTTTCTCTAAAAATATATTATTTATAGATTGTTTTTCAAGTTAAACTAAACAACACTAAGTCAGGCCGCGCATGATTCTATATATATATTTTACTTCTTTTTGGACCCGTTTCACTTTTTTTGCATTCCCTGGACAATTGAAATTTTCATATTACGACTTATTAAAAATCTATAGGTATCCTCTTTTATCTGAGCTACAACATCGAGAGACATATCATTAGATTCGTTATGCGTGTATCTAGTAAATATAGAAGCCCTTTTTCTGATGTATTCATTATTTGGATTATGTAATACATAAGCCCAACCAAAAATGTCTACAATATACGTATATTGTATGAATTGTATTGTATCTCCATCAAAGTAGAACTTGATGGAGAGAGAAAAGGAAAAATTTTTCTAGAAAAAGTAAAACAAAATCAGAAAAAGGCTTCAAGGGTCACTAAATAACTAGATTTGACACTAGGTTTAAATCGAATGATTTATCTTTCAATGTTGTAGCATGTAAACCATAAGAGGAAGAGGAAAACTTACATTTTCTAAAAAAAATTGTACGAACAAAATGTTTTTGTATTACGTTTGGCCGTGGAGTTTGGTTTTTGTATTGAGGTTGTTTGTATTAAGGAGTTTGGTTCTGGCCGTGATCGAGGACGAACGTACGTGTTTGCGGGTCCCAATTTTCTCACTTTTTACCATGCCGGTTTGACTTATCTCTCGAATTTGTACCGAAACAATTTCAGTGAAAGTTTCAATTTCAGTGCAGTTCAGTAAAAATGATGCGAATAGTGAGAAAAAGCGGCTAGTACAAGTATTTTATTCCCGAAAAACGCCAGTGCATGAAGTGAGGGCAAGCTTGTAGCTTGTTGGGAACCCTCGGCGACGGCCTATCAGCCGGAGAACAACGGTGCCTTGAACATGCTCAGGCCTTTTCTTCCTATACCCTCCACACCCTCTTGGCCCCTATCCCTCCCCCTCTCTACCCGTCTGTCGCGTCGATCCCTTGATTTCCCCAGCCCATCCCTGTCTTTCGCTCGCCAGCTACAGCTCAGCTGTTCCGCCAGTCGAAATTTTCGAGGGAACTTTACTATACTCAACTCAACTCAGTTTTGTATTTTTCTCCGTTCAAGATGTCTAGTTCGTGCATTTTATAATGGCTGGACAGAAAATAAGAAAATGGTCGAAAAGCCCTCTACGGCCTCTAAAAAAATGCAACCAAATCAGCCCAGCTAGAGATGAAAGTTTGCAACTACTGCAAAGTGATTTCTCTGAGCGAAGTCCAGACGGTCACCTGTGAACGATGCGAAGATCTCATTTGTATCAGCTGTTCGAAGTTGAACTCTGAGTACTCATTTCTCCAGAAATCTAAATTACTTCATTGGTTTTGCCGTGATTGCGAAAAACCAACTCTTGGTGCTCGAAAAAGTGAGGAGTCGGTAAAAAGCACGGCAATGAGTCGACATCGTTGAATGATGTAGTCCTTGAGTGAGATGGTGCGCTCGCTTAGTGACAAATTGAGCTCGCTATGCAGTGAGCTGACTAAAGTGAAGTCTCAGCTGAAAAATATGGAAGAAATGGAAATAAAGAACAAGAGAGCTGACTTATCTGAAGTCGCTAGCGAAAGCTCACGTGAATTACTTGATAGAGCACGTAGGAAGGCCAACCTGGTTTGGTTTGGGATTCCCGAAAGTACCGCATCTGATGAGTAGGACCGAGTGATGGATGACACGGCATTTGTTGTAGAATGTTGCAGCAAGGTACTCAAAAAACCGATTGATGTTACATCGTGCAAGAGGCTACGCTCGAAGGATGCTGCTGCCAAGACCTGCAGACCTCTTTTGGTGACTGTAAAGGATTCTGCTCAGGTCTGGAGCGTGCTGAAAACGGCGAAAAGCTTGGAGAATCCGCTCATTACAAGTCAGCCTTTGCAAAGAAAGATTCCACCCCTTTAGAGAGGGCGGTTTTTCTCAAGAAGAGGCAGGAGAGAATCAGGCGGAAAGGCACGGATAATCAGGTCAATCACTTCCAAGCTGTCAAGACAACACCGGCTGCTCACGGTCAGTCAGAGGAGATGGAGGGCTAGTAATTAGTAGGAATGATGTCCGTAGATTAAGGCCTGTAAATAATGAAGGAAGTAACCGCATACAACAAAATGAAAATGCACTAAAAGTTTTGAAAATATTTACACGAACTCGGATTCCGTTTTGAACAAAAAAAGTGAACTGTAAACTGTGATCGCAAACGAGTGTATAGACATTATTTGTAGTACAGAAACACTCCCTAAAAATCACGGGGGAAAATTGTACCTGTTGAATTTCAGTTGCCAGGTTTTGATTGTTTTCATAACTTAAATGAAGAGCAGTGCAGTAAAGGTGTAGCTCTGTGGGTTAGAACCTCTTATGGAGCCCAGTAATTTAAATTATCTGCAGAGTATCAATCAGCTTGAGAATCAGTGTGGTGCGAACTTACTCTAAAAGGCAAGGATAGCCTCCTCTAGGGGTCATTTATAGATCACCTAACAGCTCCTCTGATAACAATAAAGTACCAAACAGCCTTTTACCGCGCATGACTTTCAGCAGATCGCATACGTTGATCGTTGGTGACTTTAACCATCCAGAAATAGACTGGGCAGATGAATCTTCTACAAGAAATGGGAATCATCCAGCATCCCAGTTCTTGGAGTCTGTGTGAGACTCATTTTTAATCCAGAACATCACCAAGCCAACCCCCCAAATATTCTAGATCTTGTGTTTACTAGTGAAGAATCAGTGAATGCCCAATGCCCAATCTCCATTGGGCAAAAGCCACCACCAATCATTGTTTTTCAGTATGAAGTGCTGTGCAGGAAAGACGCTTCGGAAACGTGAACGTTTGAACTTTGCGAAAGGCGACTATGATAAACTCCGTGAAGCAGTGAATGCGGCGAATATTTCGGACTGTATTAAGGACACGAATGTGGCTGATTCATGGTCATTTCTCAAAGACACGGTTATGTCTGCAGTTAATGACTGTGTACCTAAGATTACGCTTGGAGGAGTCAAAAAGTCCCAGGGGATGAGCAGTACAGTTAAAGCTCAGTTAAAGACCAAGAAGGAAGCCTACAAGCGTTATTTACGAACTAGCCGTGATTCTGATTATAACCTGTATGCAAGATCTCGAAATCAAGCTAAAAAAGTCTGTCGCACTAAAGTGAAAAACTTCGAAAAAAATATTGCTAAATATGCAAAAAAAATCCGAAAGCCTTGTTCTTTACGTTAGTTCGAAGTGTAAGACAAACGACGGCATATCTGATTTGAAAGTACACCAACGAAAGATTTCCTCTGATGGGGGCAAGGCTAACGTTCTTAATCAGTTCTTCAGCAGTGTGTTCACAGATGAGGACTTGAACAGTATTCCAGATATTGAGGAGCGCCCAGTCGGCTCGAAGTTAATAGCTTGTGAAATACACGAAGAAGAGGTTCTCAAACGCCTGGTAGTTCCAAATCCCAACAAGTCTTGTGGACCAGACGGATTCCATCCCAGATTGCTCAAAGAATTAGCAGCCGTTCTGGCCGGCCCTTTGAGAGTATTCTTTCAAAAAAACCTTGAACGAAGGAACTTTGCCGTCCGATTGGAAAGAAGCTCATGTAACACCATTGTTCAAAAAAGGTGACAAAATTAGCCCCGGTAACTATCGCCCTGTCAGTCTGACAAGGATTGTTTGTAAGGTAATGGAATCTGTTGTGAGGGATAGGCATTACCTTACCTTATAGTTTATGCCGACGACACAAAAGTTTATAATACAGTGAAGGATGCGTCAAATATCGTGTAATTACAAGATCATCTAGACAGTCTAGTTAACTGGGAGGATACGTGGCAGCTGCGGTTTAATGCTGACAAGGGTAAAGTACTTCACCTCGGGAATTACAATGAGCAGCAAGATAACAGCATGACAAGACATGGTTACAACGAGAGAGTAATGATTGAAAAGCCTTGTGTGGAAAAAGATCTCGGAGTTTATGTCGACAATGAGCTGAAATTTTCTAAGCATGTTGAAACGTAAGCATATACATCCAACGAACTTCTTGGTCTAATCAGACGCTCTTACAAGTTCCTAGGTGCAGAAGCGATTAAGAAGTTGTTTGTTGCTGTCGTGCGCCCAAATCTTGAATTTGGAAACGTTATGTGGTCACCGCGATTTGAAAAGGACAAAAATTTAATAGAGAATGTTCAAAGACGTGCAACAAGCATAATTTCAGGCTTGAAGGGCAAGTCCAATGAAGAAAGATTAAAGATTATGAAGCTCCTAAGCCTCAGTTATCGACGTCTGCGTAGGGACCTCATTGAAGTATACAAGTTTACTCATGGTTTATACAAGGTCCCCGAAGGATTACTAAAATTTGAAACAAGAACCAACACCAGGGGCCACGGCTATAAACTAAAAAAACTGCGCTGCAACTTGTCCACGCGACAAAATTTCATCTCGCTTCGAATCACCGACATGTGGAACAGCCTCCGTGATTACATCGGTTGCGCTCCGAGCAGGAACGCATTCCAGAACAGGCTAGATAAAGCTATGGAAAAATATATGTTCAGACTTGAAATGCCTAGCACCATATCGAACCCGGTGGAAGTCTAGTAGCTATTTCAGGTTAATCCTAGTTATTCCTAACAAAATTACTATTAATAAATATCAAAACTCGAATTTATATATCACAATATAACTATTCACAATCATCACGCACTAATTTACATGTCACAATAAATAAGGTCACAGAATTAAGGTTCACCAGCAGTGAAGTGCAAAGTTCTTCACGACTAATAGAATGAAAGTGACGCGCTTCGGATAATCAGGATGAACAGGCTTTTTCTCTAAATGAAAATGCTAGTAAAACCGAAAGACAAAAACATTAATGGAAAAATGAGTACAAATTTAAGACCAAAATATAAGAAATAACTGTTTCAATGATCGCCAAAAAATTATAAGGAAAATCGCGGTACAAAAATTAGAGACGCATGAGGCGCGGCTACAATATATTTTCCATAGCTTTATTATTATATCTTATTTCATTTCGGAACCTTCTCGTTATTTTTTTGTCAGTCTGCTACTTTTTGTTGCGGGGTTAAATAATTTGCAATCTATTCAGTTGCGTTGCCTTTTTAGTTTCGACCCTAGCTGATATAGGCTAAGAGGTCATAGTAAGCGATCATTAAACTCCCTTCAAATTTGCCATCATTAAACTATCTTCAAACAAATCTAATCTTACCCATCATGCTCATTGGTTCATTTTACCACATTTTTAAATAGACAATAACTTAATAATACCGAATTTCTCTTTTGCGACCTTCACTCTTTGTATGCTATATACACTAGTGTCTCCAAGAAATAAAATTATCCTTTTATATTTTTAAACAAAAAGAGCGAATCTCATCTCTAATAACCAAAAAGACCACCCAAAAAAATGTTTGAGAATATGACTCTCCCATCGTTATTTAATGAAAGCAACTGCAATTGAAAAATTGAACGAATGAAAAATAAGAAGCAATAATGATATCTATGTGTGCGACGTTCGAATTACGTACATAGTTTTTAATACTACTCGACAATATATACAGCTGTACGTACAGGATACAGCTAACTTCAATTAGCTGTGACTTATTTCACCAATAATTAATGTGATTATTAATCGCGTAATAAATAAAAGAAACCATGGGCCTTGCTTCTGCAGCTGACCAGTCTTAAGATGGAGACCTGAGAAACAATCATCTGATAACTACTCTGGTGATCGATTTTCATGTCTTATAGGCCGTGTGAAAACAGTTACCCTCACTGACAGAGATTCTTCTTTTTGTCAGAGATTTCTGCAAATCCTATGTACGTGATACCATTCCATTTTATAGTATCATTAACAATTTTCATTAGAGTTTGAGGTATAATAATGGAAATAATGGCTTTTTGCTTTCGCCTTGACATTTTCAGACAATTTTACCCGTACACGACGAAGGATATGGGAGTTTGCTACACGTTCAACAGCCCACACCTCGTCAAAGTATCCAGCCCCAACGTCAGCATCGAAGACCGCAGAAAAAACTTCAATCCCAGAGCTTCGTTCAAAACCGGACCGCAGGTCAGTGCTGATGGGTGGACGTTTTTACGTTCAAAATTATTAAATTTGAGAACTGAGGTGCAATAATTTTCATCAACTTTTGTTTTCCACGTAATAGAACAGTATTATTTGAATTTCAAATTTAACTCAATTGATCGAATAAAAATGGATTATTTTTAAATGCTTATACACTATGCTACATGAATAAATTAAACATAATTATAAATCAAAATTATATCTAAAATCGATAGAAGAGCAAATAATATACGGCTGTAAATTAAATGTTTATTTTATACAGGTAATTCTCAATACTCTATAACCGATTTTCATCAATTCAAAACATCATACAGAAGTTTCGATGAGTATTTCTGATAAGAAAATATCGTAGGAAGAAAATACAAACCATGCAAATCGTATCAGCAGAAACTAAAGAAAAGAACCATTCTTCCGAGGAAACAATATCAATAAACGTGGGCATTACTTATACAGGCGAAAAACCTTTTTCATACAATCCCTTACTACGTGTTAGGATAGATAGATTTTTAACACAAGTTGTAGTGTTCCTAAAAATACACATTGTCATGAAAATTATCATGATTCAATTTGAACCATTGTTGTGTCCACCACCTTATACCGAAGCTTTAAGTCAAGAACAGCGATGAATTTGCGCACGTCTTTGGCTCAGTAGCTCAAGTTGATCGACTCCTGGTACGGAAGGACGATTTGTGGCGGCGCTTCCTAAGTGGTCGTGGACTGTGCAGCCCAGAACTCAGAATTCATCATAAGATTAAATATCATGCCACATAAATCAGCGCTAATGCACACTATACGAATGCGCGCTTACGAGTGTGAGTTCACTATTCGTCATACTTTACAGGGTCATCAATATTTAGCGTTACAACTTTGAGTGGTTAGAACTATGAAATGAAACACAATTGTGAATGTTTTTATGTAAGCAGAAGTTCAGAGAGACAATTCCCACAATTTCATTCAATATGTCCACCATCTGCATCAATAACGAGTTGTAGACGCTTAGAGAAAGCCTTACACGAGTCACGAATGACACTTTGCGGGATTTTGGCCCACTCCTTCAGCAGTTTGACATCTAGGGCGTCCAAACTGCTATGGTGAACGATCGAGACCTTGCTCTCAAGGTATGACCAGATCCCAAAATCCAGAGGATTCAGATCGGGTGACGATGGGGGCCATTCATCTTTGGTAATGAAGTGGGGAACATTCTCGGACAGCCACTCCTGTGTCGATTTGGCCCAATGGGATGGTGCAGAGTCCTGCTGGAACGACCAGGGGCGTTTTTTGAAATGCTTCCGTGCCCAGGGCAACAATGCACCAACAAGGATGGCATCTCAATAGTTCTACTGATTCAATTTCACCCCTTTGTGAACAAAAAAGAGGGGACTCCTTGAGGACTCTGTTACGACAGGCCAGACCATCACTGAGGTCGGGCATTGCTTCCTAGTCACCACACGGGATCCTTCGTCCCATTCTTCGACCAAATTCGATCATTTTGGGAGTTGAAGTGGTGTTCAACATTGGATATCTTCTCTTCACTGAAAACGAGGTTTGGCAGCGAGCCATCATGAATGCGGGAAAGAAGAATCTCGGATCTTTGGAGGCGTTTGTCAACAACTTGAGCAGACAGTTGGTGTTTTTGGCATGCTTGAATGGGGACAACTTTAGATCCTTTGCGAGTGTATTGATTTTGGAAAAACAATGTAACGCTAAATATTGATGACCCTGTATAAAAAGCACACGTCCTTTGCCACGTTTCCAACCTAAATACCTAAAAACATCTTTGTTTTCCTTGACAACGACACGACCAGAGCGGCCTGAGCCTGACGCTGAACCTGCACGCGGCGAGCTACCTGTCGTTGCTATCGCCCTGGTCGGGGCTGCGCGTGGTGCTGCATGAGCCTTGGCAGGCGCCCTTCCCGGCCGATGAAGGCTTCAACCTCGCCGCGGGACTGTCGCACTCCATCTCCGTAACCAAAGTGAAACAAGAGTGCTGTAAACGTGCTGTAAAGGCAATTCTGACTATCGATGAAAATAAATCAGAGATTGCTAGTAAAAAAAAGAAAATATTTATTTGTACATGCAGTTCATGTTTAGCTCTGAAATAATATTAGAAGTATTCTGGAAATATTTGTGATCCTTTTTTGAAAGTGATTCAATCACTGCAGAAGTCCGATCCATGGCGGTAAATAGTTCGAAACTCAATTTATTTATTATGCTTTGAAAAAACTAATCCCGCAGACTGTGATGCAGCGCATAGGATCCCCGTATGGAGAATGCTCCGATGACAATACTCCGATGTTTGACTACTCTGAAGCGGTAAACCTTCTACTGCAACCGTTTTTATTATCCTGCAATATGAAAAATAAATGGCCAATAGATTGACACTATGTGGACGAAATCTAACTCACACATTTTTGAGTGATTAGGTTTAAAACTTTGATCAGGTCATGGAACGTAAAACAGTACCTCCAGTTGCAAAACGTATGGTAAAATTCTATGAAAATTTCCTCCTCTCCCCGTAGCTGTGCATTAAGCTGTGCATTGAACGCGAGTTCCGGCGTCGGTGCAACTGCACAGTCAACGAGGGCCCCGCCTTCGACTCCCTCGGCGACGAAGACGAGTTCAAGGCCAAGAAATTCGGGAAGTGCGACTCCTTCGACCGCTTTCAGGGTGAGAACGATTAGATGGCGACATTGTTATTTTCCATTTATCGATAGATGAGATTTCCATAATCGTCATGATTTAGCAAGAACCGGTAATACATACACCGGTCGAAGAGAAACAACTTGTTCGTGATGTAGGAGTGTTGATGAATACTCAGGTCAATTTTGGTGATCACATAACGGCAATAACCGCAAGAGGTAGGCGACAGATGGGGTGGATCTGGCGAACGTTCAGAACAAGAGAAGCGGAACCGATGATCACACTCTTTAGAGCCCTTGTAATACCAATTCTCGAATACTGCTGCCAGCTCTGGACCCCGTTCACACTCGGCGCAGTGCGGCAACTGGAAGGTGTCCAGCGAACCTTCACTTCTAGGATCAGAGGAATGGAAGAGTTGAACTACTGGGAGAAGTTGAGGCGCCTGGGTCTGTACTCACTGCAGAGGAGACGGGAGAGGTATGTCATTCTGTACACATGGAAAATGATAACCGAAATGGTGCTAAACTTCGAGAGCGAGACCTTCAGGATTGAGACATATCACAACGAGAGAAGGGGGAGACTGTGCAAGATCTCCCCATTACGTAACAGATCCGCAGTCAGATTTCAATTCCTGTGGCAAGGATCACTTTCCGTGGCAGGGCCAAGGCTGTTTAACATCCTACCAAAGGATCTAAGAGAGGGGGAGTTCACCCTGGAGAGCTTCAAGAGACAACTGGACGTTTTCCTGGGCACAATCCCAGATCGACCTCCCCTGCAACACTAGCGGCGAGAAGCAAGCAACAGCATCGTGCATCAGGTGGCCCAAATGAGTGCGGATGAACGGTAATCAGAGCCGGCGATCCATCGTGGCCTGGGACTGCTATGTACCAACCAAGTACCAAGATTACCATATCGATATCAGCAGGCAGCCTTGTGGAGTCATTCACCATGAGGGTTATAACCCGTATATCATATCTGAAGTTTTCATTTTATATTGTATCCTCGAACTGCATACCCTTTGGTGCACATTCATAATGCAATTCAAAATATAGCTAAAAAGTAAATGACCTAGGAGTTATTTTTTATTTGTTCACCGCCAGGTTTGTGTATGGAAGCCGTGGCCTACATGGCAAACACCGACATATTCAACTGCATCTGTCCCCCCGCGTGCACGTGAGAAATTAACATAGGTGTGATCACACACGAAAAAGTGAGTGTTGAACACGGGTTGTCATCACGCGTATTCGTACGCTACAAATTTTAATAATCAATCGGCAGCCTAGCCTAAGTGAATAATCTGTTCTCAAGGCTAGAACAGATTGGACACATTGTATTAAAATAGAATGCATGCATTATTACATGCATAATAATAATAAAGGCATTTTTCCCCACATAAAACAGAAAGTTGAGGATATTTTCATCTCAATAAATATGGTAATGTATTTTAACATCCCAGCGTTTTTGAACATTTGTTGAAATGTCGGCTCGTGCTCTTCGTGACATATACAATATTTAAATCCCTGGCTCGTCAAGTCTACTAATTTAATAAATTTCTCACTTCGTGGATTGGCAAACGCGCAATGAAAACCATAAAAGATAAGTAATTGCTCGAAACTATCGATTTCAACAAGAAAAAAACCCACCTTAGACATGCTCTCGACCGATTTCAAATACATGAAAGTGTCCCTCAGTTAGTACCGCAACACCCTACTCATCGGGGTCATCCATACTGCAACAGAATCATTCACTGTTGAATACAATTTTCATATCAAAAGTGCCGTAGACAAACGAAGCAAAATTTAAACTTTAACCCGTCGCCCATCCTGGCCTGCAATTGAAACGCAACATGTTCGGATGACAATAATGATTGTGGAAGATATGGAATATGAGAGTCCAAACCTATAATATTTTCAAATGTAAACATATATTAATGTTCAGGGCGCTTAAAAAAAACTTGCACCCATATCAAAACAATAATTTATCACTCACACTGCACGACACCCATTTTCAACAACACCCACATACACACATGCAATGGGAACATACACTGGCATCCAGAAATGTTATCAATTCAAACACCAAAACGCACATTTATGCAACTCCATAACACTATCCTGGTCTAAAACATCATACTCAACAAATCCATGAAATATTATCATTAGCACCGGACACTCACTGCACAACGCCCTTGCATAAAAGCATAAAATAAACAAAGCTCTACAGGCAACGAATAAAACAAGAACTGGAGCTTCAAATGAATACAAAATAATGTAATGCGCAAAAATAACCAACATAAAATAAAATAAATTGGATAACACAGCCTTTAGCGAACATATACAAAACAAATTGAGATGTTAGCATCTGCATACACCCTGAACTGCAAGCATACCCGTTCACAGTGCCAGCCTAAAGCAAGATAATATGTGTTTAAAAATTACTTTTTAACTACAACACTTCTAAAGAATCCTGGGTCTCCGATGTTACACACGTGCAATTAAATTTCTAATTTTATTATCATATATAAAAAATTAATTTTAAATTTTAAAAAATTAAATAAAATTTTACTTTTAAAAATAAAAAAGTAAATATTTCAAAATTATTTATTCTGTTAATTGAATCATGCATTGTCTCTAACTTTACGCAAGTGTGCAAAATTTCAGATCGATTGGACATTATATATCGATTATAAGATTTGTAGCAGACAGACAAACAAACAAATAAACTTACAAACAAACAACAAGAAGTGAAGTTAAGAGAAGTGTTGTAATAAAAAAAAAGCTTTGGCTCCAATACTTGGAGCCGAAGCAGGAAATAACTAACGTTTGATCGGTAACTTGATTATAAAATGAACAAAAAATTCAAACAATGTCAATGATCACCTAAATTTATCAATTGAGTGCCCGCCATGAACTCAATCTGTTCACTCACCATTGACAGGGAGGTGCGTTACTCAGCTCTCATATCGTCCACAAATGTCAACCCTGAGTTCCTCAAAATCGTCCAGAACATCAAAAAGTTCCCAATGGGCGTGGACTTGTGTGGGTAAGTGATAAGCACTTGATTGATTATTTTCAAAGAGTGGTGGATGATCGCATGGATGATCTCAATAAAATATTTTTTGGAATGTCGATCTTCGACAAAACAGATTCAAACAAATCTGATAACAGATTTTAGCAGAATATAAAACAATATATTCAGCCATTCTACTAAAATATGTGCTGCAAATCAAAATTGATGAAAAAGAGATTGTAAACTAATTATTTATACATATAAACCTTATTTTGCATCACAGTGATGCACGCAATTAAAAATTGGTATAGATACTTATATATAATTACGAATTTTTTTGCACAGGGACTTAAATTCGACTGTTCGCCTTCAGATCTACCTTGCGTCTTCCTCGTACCAAGAAATTGACGAGTCTCCCGCGTATACTGTGCGTGAAATAAGATCATATAAATTTGCAAGGCACTTACGTGACGAAATGATCATGTATTTTTATATAAATTAGTGTCTAACTTGCAAGTATCTCCATTTCAATATTTCTTAAATTATGCGCGAATTTAATTTACGCCGCATTATTAGGCAGCATTGTCCGAGCCTATTTTATTTTGAACAACCACAACCGCACAATGAATTTATAACTTTGATATTCCTATCAATAACATTTTGATACCGGCGAATTTATTGTTTGTAGCAATTGGATGAATCATAACGTACAGTTGTTAACAACATCGGTGTAAAATCATCCGATTTCTAGTAATTTTCGCTCTGACTCATGCTTAAATTATTTGCGTTGACAGTGGACAACTCTGGTCGCAAACTTGGCCGGCAACTTGGGCCTTGTTGGCGTGTCGCTGATCACCTTCTTCGACGTGGTCTACTACTTATTCGACGTGTTCCTGATCCTGGTGTGGCCGCGCTGCTACGACGTCTCAGAGGGCGTCACCAAGTCCGTCGCTCCCGTCAAGAAAATTCCGAAGAAAATCATCATCTTGGCCGGTCCTCCGGAGCCGCTGCCACACGGTAGGAAATGAGGCACTGCCACTGAGAAAACATTTCTTAGTTCACTGGGCTTCTCTTACAATTTTTTAATCGAATTCACAATGACCTGTTTTCGCTGGTGGCTGAAATCCAACTTCTTTAGAATATCAGTGGTATTGACCGCATATCAGATTTAGTTTTGTCAACGTAATTGAATCAGTCACTTGACAAGCCGTGTTGTTTTGCTCACCATGCTCCAGTAAGCGGAAAAATAACTATCCATGACAGTGGAGCCTTTCATTAAGTTTCATTGTGTTCTACAGTCAATTTACTCATAAAATAACTGAATGATTGGGCGTAACTCAATCTGAAACTGATACAGGTGGAACGACACTGTAGGATTCATTCTAATTTAATTTTTCCGGACTTCACTTAATTGTTTTCTTTTTATCCGTATTCATATGAGATCTGCCACAATTTGGAAGGAAAGTTCACAAAGTCAGTCTGACTATTCTAAAAAAATTATGGTCGCAGACATTCTATTCGAGTATGGTACTTACTTCATTTGTCCTTACGTTATATCGTTCTACAAGCCTGCAGTCATTATTTCTCAACATTACACTCTAAGTACCCTACCCAAGCACTACCATATTTCAACTCCGTTCATGTTCCATGTCGGCCCTCGCTTAGGAAACATTCTCTCATATTCATAAAAACTTTAATTATACACCAGTCTGTTGGAATAGTTATTAATGTCATTGATTCTCACAGGAAAGCCTGTCAAGAAGCGCCCACTGAGGTCAAGTGCCCGATGGTCTGAACGCTTCAACAAAGTCTTCATGAGCCACTGAAAATGACAGAAGTTTCCATTGCGTTACAAGTGAAAACGATTTTCATTTCAAAATATGTTCATGAAAAAGTACATGTCAAATTGCACGGACTTGGCTGTCGTCAAATTCCTCAAATTACAGTATCTGCCTCAGTATCATATAAAAAAATTCTGGCCGCATCGATATAACCTAATTAGTTTGCATAATTCAATAAATTAGCTCATACGTTTCCGTTGAGCATGCATCGAAGGCTCTTCTTGGTCATCGGCCGCTCAGGACGCCAATGACTCGCAAGCTGCCATGTCATGGAGCGATCTGAGCCTTCACTTCATCGTTGCCGCTCAAATTGATTGCCGCCCTCGGACCTCCGCCAACTCTAAACCGAGGTTTCAGCTCAGCAGATATTGCAATTTACGCGTAAACTGTCTCAGAAAATTAATATTTAATATTTAAATAACGTACATTAGATGAAACATCTATACAAAATCTTGTGTTGAAAGAAGGTCTGAAACATCGCACACGAGGCTATCGTGTGCTGCTTTAACCTGAGGCCGTTAGCTCTGGACAAAAATCAATTGACTCAAACTTCTTCGATGCAACAACGCCCATGAATCCAACTAACGCTATTTATAGATGATTTGTGCGAATTTAGGTATTGCCTTTATCTTACTGCGAGTGATTTCATATAGATCTGCCTGAAGCCAGTTAGAACATCATTTTTATCTAGACGTGATATTTTGTCTTGGCAGTTGAAGCACTCCATCTACGAAGCATCATTTTCCATTTACTATGTGGGGCATAAGTGAATTATTTGTTTACTTGAATGATAATATTTTCAAAAAACACCTGTACATTTTGGTTACAGATCGGTATTATAATTTTCTTTTAGTATACATTTTTTAAAATTTTTACTTCACATTTAAATAACGGTAAATTATATCATTTTATGAAAAGTTGAAATTTATCCTCTGAATGTACTGCAAAAGTTATCTACGTTGATAATTTCAAATAGCACCCACGGTTGCACACGTATAACTTGTTCAATACATTGAATTTAATTCCTTATGTTTTACTCCTATTTAATTTTCATGCAAGCGGCTATTGTACTAGAACTAGCTGATGGCACGGCAGACAAAACATGAGCTAAACGAGAGATCGACATGAAAAGTTATTTTTTTAAAAATATTCCGATATTATAGCTATTTTGGATACACGCTCGAACAGCCTCCATATATATGCGGTGACAGGTGTTTCAAACACACAAACTCACACGCACACTCAAGTTACAAAAATAAACTTCAGCAGGTACATATAAGATATTTAAATAAAGAATTGTTTAATCCCTAATTATACAGACCATAATAGCTTGTAGTATGTGAAAATATAAGGTTATAAATACAAGTTTCAATAAAGTTTAAGTTTATTTCGCGGTTTACATTATAACCTCCGCAGTCCACATGTCTGTTTTTACATCAGTGGTGGTTATACATGTTGGTTTACTTGGCAGTTGAGATCATGTATGTATGTTTGAGATGAATAATTGAAACAGAGAGTTTCTCACATTTCAATGCGATTAATTAAGATATTAATTATTTTTACCCGCAAATGAGCACCCTGGCTTTATCGTAGCCTTAGCGACGATCTTCAACGTAGATAAAAAGAATAACAGATCAATAAAGTAACTGAGGACCAGATCGGCAATTGTGAACAACAAAATGGTACGGTGGAGACCATGAATATCTTCGAAAGCATTTTAGCTCATGTGCGTGTTTCTCTTATCTAACATGAATATCTTCGAAAGCATTGTAGCTCATGTGCGTGTTTCTCTTATCTATGGTAGTTGCTGCATGTACAAGATACGAGGATTTAAACATGTAGGTTTAATAAAATTGCATATTAATTCTACGAGAGCTATTAACTGCTACCAATAGCTACATCACGAGACCGGTCATGAACACTCGCTCGCCCCTGCAGTTCTAATCGGGCCGCTGTCTGTCTAGGTTCTTCATCTCGGTAGGTGAGTTCAGGTATGTGCATTGACTGCCCTTTAACTAAATGCCACCCGGATATGATAATATTATCCACTATAATATTTTTAAAATATAAACTAATTATAATAATAATCTATTTCGTATAACATTTAAAAACGAAATTAGGAGAGAATTATTGTAGTTTTATGATTTAGATATATGCCCGAATCACATTTTATGAACAATTTAATATACTTTAGTCAATATACTTTTTACTTTTGATGTTAATATAACATATAGTATTGTGACAAGAAAAAAAAACTTGAAATAATATTTTGGCTATATTGCAATCTTATTATTATTACAACACTTCTCTTTAACTTCACTTCTTGTTTGTTTGTCTGTCTGTCTGTCTGCTACAAATCTTATAGTCGATATTCTACACACTTCTACCTGTCCGATCGAGCTGAAATTTTGCACACTTGCGTAAAGTCGGAGACAATGCATGAATCTATTGACAGAATAAATAATTTGGAAATTAAAAAGAAAAATTTTAATTTAAAAAAAAGTAAAAAATATTTTTATCTTTCACAAATCTTATAATCGATATTCAACACACTTCTACCTGTCCAATCGATCTGAAGTTTTCCACACTTGCGTAAAGTCGGAGGCAATGCATGATCAATATTGACAGAATAAATAATTAATTTTTTTTTCATTTTTAAAATAAAATTTAAAAATTAATTTTGTAATGTTTGATAATAAAATTAGAAATTCATTGTACATGTGTAACATCGGAGGCACTGGATTCTTTAGAAGTGTTGTCTTTAAAAAGTAATTTTTAAACGCGTATTATTATAGAACTACTCTGAATACTCTGAATCAAGGTTACTTAAACCGCGTAGGTCCTCTGACTGATCGACGTCTATTTTTCATGCACTCAGGACAGAGCGCTAAGTATTTATTCCTCGATAAAAAGCATCAATCAAATTTTTCATTGCCCAGGACCGCGAAGACACAAATTCACGATGAGTTCGCCTTGGTCGGCGACCATGGAGGCCGAAGTTCACTTCGTGCGGAGCTCAAAGGACAACAAATGGGCCATGTATCATGGATACCTGGGGTGAGTGCAGCCACTTTTCTTCCAGCTCGATAGAAATGTGGAGAATATAACTCTGCATTTTTTTTTGTCATTCAGGATCTTGAAGACACAAATTAGCGATGAGTTCGCCAGGGTCGGCGACCATGGAAGCCGAAGTTCACTTCGTGAGGAGCTCAAAACAACCCTAGTGGAACCTATTGATTATACAGAATTGTCATGTTGAAAAATTCCACATTGATGGATGTAAATTCAATGATATCACGTCATGGATGAAAAGTCGAGTAATTGCGTCGTGCCATTGTTCTGCTAGTCAATCAGTTATGTTTTCACTGCATATTGTTTAAAAAAAAACTGCATGAGTAAAATAGGAGATCAAAGTGTATAACTATTCTTCAATCTGTTCTCGAATTTAATTGTGATCGATTGAGAAAGAAAGCGTTGATTATCATTTTACAACACTTCTCTTTAACTTCACTTCTTGTTGTTTGTTTGTTTGTCTGCTACAAATCTTATAATCGATATTTAACACACTTCTACCTGTCAAATCAATCTGAAATTTTGCACACTTGCGCTAAGTCGGTGACAATGCTTGAATCAATTGACAAAATAAATAATTTGATAAATAAAAAATTTTAACTCATTAAGTAAATATAAATTTTAATATTTTTAAATAAAAATATAAAATAAGAATTCAAAAATATTCATTGTACATGTGTAATATCGCAGACACTGGCCTCTTTAGAAGTGTTGTCTTTAAAAAGTAATTTTTTAACGCATATTATTACACTTCTCTTCAACTTCACTTGTTGTTGTTTGCTTGTCTGCTACAAATCTGGTATTCGATATTTAACACACTTCTACCTGTCCAATCGATCTGAAATTATACATACTTGCGTAAAGTCGGAGACAATGCATGAATCAATTGACAGAATAAATAATTCAAAAATTTTAGTTTTTTTAATCTTAAAAAATACAAAAAATCGATTCTTAAAAATATTTAAAAATAAAATAAGAAATTCATTGTAATTTGTACATGTGTAACATCGGAGACCCTTGCTTCTTTAGACAATGCATGAATCACTTGACAGAATTAAACAAAAATATAAAAATTAAACTTTTTTCAATATAAAAAATTGAAAAATAATTTTGTCTGCTACAATTCTAATAATAAATATTTACCACACTTCTACCTGTCCGATCGATCTGAAATTTTGCAAACCTTCGTAAAATTGGAGACAATGCATGAATCAATTAACAGAATAAACAATTTGTTTATAACTTAAAAATAAAATTACAAAATTCATTGTACTGGTGCAACATCGGAGATACTGGCCTCTTTGTCTTTGAAAAGTAATTTTTAAACGCATATTATTTAAGTTAACATTTTTGAGTAGCAATGAAATGTCAATGAGGTTTGAACTGAATATTTCAAATGCCAAAATTGGGAAAAAATTGCAATAGTGAGGTAATAATAACTCAACACTGTTTAAATTATGATTTTCTTATTCTCTGAATTTACAGGAGGGAAGGCGCGTAGGTATAAATTTATTCCCTCGACTTGTATTTAAGATCGATTGCCATGAATCAAGAGAGTTGAACAACGAATAATAACGTTGATTGATTACTTACAATCACGAAAATATAAAGAAATTTGTACAGTTTTCAGCCTGGTTGTTGTGAACGATCGAACAACATAAAACATCCTTATACTATAGACTTTTCTATTAGTATGTTAATGGTATCATGAAGGTGATCTACAGTGGTCATTATCTACTCAAGCGTGAAAATTAATGGCATTAATAATAACTAAATGCATCAGCAACACGTACAAGTTCACTGCTAAAGAGCTGCAAGGGTATTTAAGAACAGTCTTGATACAAAGAACTACATGGTTACTAAGAACTACATTGGTACTTAGAACTAAAGGGGTAATGAGAAATAAATGAGTATTAAAACTACGCGAGTGAGAAGAACTACATAGGTACCAATAATTGCATTGGGCACTAAGAACTATATATACATGGGTTCTTTATTAGAATTTCTTTGACACTAAAAATTATATGCATGGTACTGAGAACTGCTAAGCGCTATGAACTATTTGGGTCTAAGAACTATACATGGTTAAGAATGAGCACCTATAATCAGATGGGACGGGCTTTAGAATATCAATTAAGTTCTAATAAGGTTTGCTGTGCTGATTTATAACGTTGCTTCCGAATGGAATGTATTACTCTCATTATGAGGGGCAAGAGGGCAGAATAGGAGAATAATGGACACGAGATATTCCCCATGAAACGAAATTAATCTCAAATGTCTAAGCTTTTAAACATGTCATTTTGATGACGTTATTCTGCATGCTCTGAAACTTAATAGAGTTATATCGATAGCCGGATTTTATTTTTTCTGAAGACTTGTTGACATGGAAGAGGAACCATGAAGAATATTATTCATCCATGCCATACCCACGTGGGATGGATTTTTGTTGTTCGTACCATATAATTAGTAGAATTAACTACCTAAGAAATTAAAAAGAGAACTGATAGCATTCTATCATCGGAAAATGCTGATGTCTTCCCTTGATAAGAAAAAATGGCAATCCAGTCAATCATACGCAATTCAAGCCTGGAATTAGAAATATAATCTGTATAATTCCCGAAAAGTTATCATGTATCGATTGACTCATTGTTTTTGATTGCAGTTTCATTGTCTGGATTGTTTCATTCATATTTCACTCTTTATTATAATTTCTAAGTGAAAAAATATTGAAAATGGCGAGAATTCGGACACATTTGCTCTATACATGCGAAGTAATTCGATCATTTGTTATGAAAAGATTTTGGAAATAATTTGCGGCTTCAGTTTTTTAATGCAAAAATGTATTTTTAATGATATTTAGCGTCAATTTCCATTTGAATTCTAGTATTTACGAAACATCTCTCAATCAGTAGATCTGTCAATGCAAGTTATCAATGTCTTAACGAAAGCAGCATTGATGCTGGGATGAGAAAAGTCTTTAATTGGCTTCCTGGTATATGTTTACCTCACCGTGAAATGATTAATTTGAACCAGATTTTTGTTCAGACACCAAATTAAGCTGCTTTATCTAGTTAATATGTTAATATGCTAGTTCAAAGCTCTAGCAATACGAGGAGATTTCGTGAAGACTTGGCGATATACATATGCCCCGCATGGCTAGAAACGGTTGATAGTAAACGAGGGAATATTGTTTACTAGAAATAAACTGAAGTCGCTACTCGCGTTAAGCATATGCCTGACTATTTTGCATTGGCTGAGGAAAATCTAAAAATGTTCTACTAAACCAAACAGACTATATGAGCATAGTTACAGGAGCATTAAAGTTCTATTGAACCTTTCAAACACGATGTGAGTCAGTGATTCAGGAACGGCCAGCCTAGCCCTAGATTTCCCATCCACTTTATTTCAATAGTTGGCACTAAGTTCACGCAATGATAAAGCAATTTAAGAGGAATGAATTTATTGTGCTTTTGTCAGCAAAGTATTGATGTGTTTAACGCGCTTATCTATTCGTATGAATACAAAATATTCATGTTAATATTAAATGTACAAAAATTTACACGGGTAACTGCAGCAATAATTTTCTTTGCGAGCCCGTATGTCGAAAGCTTTGCAGCTATAAAACAAAGTCACGTGCAGCATACGGAAATAATGATCAAGTAATATTTTCAATAGCTTAATCGATGAATTCCATCATCGCTCGGGCCGGGACAAGCGATCCGCCGTGTGAAGGATAAATATATTGACACATTTAAAGGAAGGCGTGAGGTGATCTGTTAGTTCCAAAAACTGTGAGGCGATCGTGAGTTGCAGCTTTTCGTATTTCATTTGCAGACTCGTCTGAAAACCTGCAAAGCCTTCTTGCTCAAGACGCGCTTTATGTCTGTTCCGAGAATCGCGTGTTTGAAATCGCACTCCATACTTCGTCCGCAAAATTACAATGTATCACAATACAATCTCAATAATTTTAATGTAAAATTTTGTATTAATGTTATTAAAACCTAACAATGTACATACAAGCACGTGTAAAATGACTCCTCCGTCTCGGAATAATTTTCTCGAAATGAACCGGGACACACGGGACAAGACGAGAAATTACCGGGACAAAATAACGGGAGAGAGGGTTACATTTGTCCCGGAATAAACGTATGAACCCTGACAAGACTCGTGTCCCGGACTTTAAAACTTGTGTCCCGGAAATTATGAAACGATACGAGACAAGTAGAAATGAAACAAAAATTAACGTAACGATACGAGACACACCTTGAATATATTCGAGATGAAACGAGACGTTCTAAGCGAGTGGATTACGGAATAACAAGTAAACCTGATTGTTAATGAGCAGTTGAAGGTCATGTGCAGATGTGGCGACATTTGGCTGCCAAACTAATTTGGCAGTTAAATTAGTGGGCAGATTTGGCGATGTTTATGGCTGAATATTGAATGAATGATGTCGCAGTCTAGCCACTAACCGCGCCTTCCGCGAGAATTGTACGAGTTCAGTACGCGTTCCATACGAGTTCAGGCGCTCATCGCGAGTTAGGGACACAATCACATTGTCTATTAGACAGACAATTAGAAGACTGTGGAATGGTTCTATTTTCTCTGCTGTGCAAGATGCCAAAGAGTCAAAGGCAGCATGTGGAAATTTTTTAGGAGCCCAAAGCCGGTGAAACTAATGATGACAGAGGTCTAAGCCAGACCAGCAGCCGATGTAAACTATGTGGCAATATTTACAAGGCTAATGATGGGAACACATCCTCCAGAACCTCTGCCACTACAAAATATCATATAGCAGGTGCAAGTGTTACACTTCTTATTTCAAGATATCAAATGGAAATAAACCCAATGCAAGGGCAGTCACTCGAGACCCTGTTGCTGGACCATCTAGCTAGTGCTCCAACTGATGGACCTTAACTAGCGGAAACTCAATTAAAGTATAGACTTTGTCATTGAAGATTTTTCTTTATTCTTCATCATGAAAATATATATTTAATGTGCATTACAGTCAACATTGGAAGTGTAAAATAAAAAAATATGCAAATTTTCATTATAATTTTGATTTTTTTGTCAAGTATAAGTGCCATGTAAATCACGATATGTAGCAAAATTGCCGAGCCCACAATCGGAATTGTCAATGAGTACGTCTCAAGTTATTATGCAAGTCTGTAAACTAAAAACAAAGTCTACATCCCATCGTTAAGTGGTTCGTCTCGTTATGTCCCATTATAAAAGATATAAATTCCGGGAAATTTTAAACCTATTTCAACCGGGACGTCTTGTTTCGGTATCGTCCCGTAATTTCCACTGAGTGCTGAAAGTTGTCCCGGTTTTTATTGCGAACCGGGACAAAGCTGCTTGTCTCGTCTCGTCTTGTCTCGAATGGAAGAAAGATCCAAACGCAGGAGTCTACCGGTGTAAACAACCCATCAGGGACCGCTTCCTAATTTTACTACCGTAGAAGAGGCAAGTTTATTAGCACAAATAATTTTGTGCACAAAGAACAATCATGATAATTTGATAATTTAAGAGCGGTAATTTCATTGGAGTGATCAATTCTCTCTGTAATAATTCCGTAACAATTTTTTTATACAAAGTTCTGAAGAACTAAAAACTGTCTATTAATGATAACAATTGAGGCACTGGGATTTAATGTTGCACTGGGATACAGTTGGCAATAGGCTTCAGGCTAGAATGAGCTGCAGGGTGACACTAGGTTGCGGGTAGATATGGGTCTCTAATAAAGCTGGGTCTCGGGTAACACTGAGTCGCTTATAGAAATGGGTCTCAATAACCTTGGGTCTCGGGTAACACAAGGTCACTGGTAGCATTGGGTCTCAGGGAGCACTGGTTTTTTCGAAGTTTTTGGCTGTATTTGAAATTTGTATATCTATAATCATGAAGTATCACAGGATTTATATTCAAAGCATTCCGTTAATATTCATGAGGTCAACGGAAGTGTTGTAACTCGACCTTGTAACTGATTGTGCGACTTGAATGGTTATGCAACTTTTCAGAAGTTAGAAAACTGGCAATGAGTTGTGCGTGGTTGTTCACATTTTAAACAACCTTATATTATTCTAAATTACTTATTCATTATCTTTTGCTATGAAATAATCTACAGGTATTATTTAAACATAATGTTCTTAAAGCCATTCTGAAAAATGCGGCCATAATTCCTCTCGATCAGCGACGAAGATTCATGGGAACAACCGCCGTGGGACTTCGAGGCGCAGGTCGAGCCAGAGACCCGCTGGACGAAGGTGAAGACCCGCACCAAAGAGTTCCTGGAAACCGTCACTTTGGATGGCATAGGCCAGACATGCGGGTAACTAGAAGCATTTTAGTGTATTATATGAATTTCATACGAAGACTACAGATTGACTGAAAGTTTTCGACCAAGGTCAATCGACGCATAAATTTTCTGAATATATGATGAGTGTCACAGTAGGTACGTTGTTTCAGCGCCCGTCATTGGTTGCGTCGGCTGGTGTGGTTGACGTTCTTCATTCTGTGCTCGGTGTACAGCATCATGCAGTGCAACGACACCTACAATGAGTACATCCAGTACCCTAAAGCTGTGGCGGTTCAGGTGGGACGTTCAGAATATCTATATTTTAGGAACGTTTGGTATTTCTGTTGCATCCAGTGTGACAATGCTGCGCTGGTCGTGGCTGGACTACTAGTGTGATAATAACCGGCAGCTATCATTCTACAATAAAGCGCTTCCCCTGGAATTACTTATGAAAAAAGTTGCAGGAGGAATTTTAAGAGTGGCTGAGTCAAAGTCAGGTTGAGCTTGCTATATAGGTGCTTAAAAGCTGCACTTCAAGTTCGGCCGAAACGAAGATGAGAGGCTGATTCACGTGCTCCCCGAGTCATGGTCAGCACCTGGTGCAGAGTCGGGCTCATATCAAATCTCAATTTGATATGAGCCCCAAGGGGGCTGCGGGATGCCAGGATTGCCTACTGCTCGCCAAATTAAATTTTATAATTTCAGCTGCAAACGGAGCGCCCGGCCCAGTTTCCAGCGGTGACTCTATGCAGCCTGAACCCCATCAACAACGAAGACGCTCTCCGCAACGACTCCGTCTATGGCGCCTTCATCGGCGTCCAGGAACAGAACACTGTCGCAAGTGAACGATTTTGAAATTATTATTGATTATGATCAACCAATTATTCACTCAAGGAACTAAAAAATAGATTCCTATTCATTCGAGAGGTAACATATAAAAGAATACCTCTTAATTTCGTACACAATAATAATAATTACCTTAAGCCTGTTCGCGCACTAGAGCCCACCAATGTATTCTTTTATTATACTGTAAGATTAGAATAAGTTTTATCAGCATTTATTGTAACTGCAAATTAAGTAGCTCTTAATTGTTAAACTTTAAAAATAACATCAATGGAATACACAATTCGCATTTTTAGTGGAATGTCTAATGCGACTTTATCATCAGGCATTATTGTAGCAAGAAATGATGATCTGAATTTATCTCAATAAGAGTCAACTTTATTTTTTGCGAATCTCTGTTAATTCGTAATTTTTACTCACCTCAATCAAGTAAAAAAATCACGTAATATTTCTTGCTGATTTAGTACATTTTATTTTGAGTTCATTTAAAAATTCAATTATTTAAGAAGTTAATTGATTTATTTTTATCCTGAATTTGCTTTCAGAATGTACCGGCCTTAAAAATGTTAGCGATGATCCACTGGCAGTTGGTGAGAATGTTGATGTGGGAATATAAACTCATCAGATAAGGGCAGCTTATGTGATTGAAAATTTCACTACAACTTTTTTGCATAATACCTACCAAAGTAAAATATGTAGATTTTCTATTTTCATTCACCTACAGGCTACACATACGTTTATGTATGATTATGAGAGCCTTGATTGATGTAAGGATCAGAAAGCTATTACCGTACACAAATCCTTCATATGCTAAATTAACTGTATTTTACGAATTGATTTACAGGAATATGCGAAGACTTTTGCGACTTTGTGATAGTTAACGAAAACGACGACAAGAGCAACGGTACCAACAATGACAGCTCCACCACCGAGTTCTCGACTGGCACAGCGCAAGCATCCACAACATCAACGACTCTCCTTTCACAGACTCAAAGTTCAACTGCCGAGCCCGCAGGTAAAGTCGAAGGTCTTGCTAATTTAACAACTATACTTATTTATGCCTATTCTATTTCTTCTAAATTAATCGTGTCATAATTAATCTTCAGACGAGTCTACGCTAATGCACATAAACGATGCGTTGATGAGGCTGAAGTGCAGCTTCATCTACCAGTATCAAATGATGCACGAGCCCCTGAACACCTCCAAATTTGCCACTGATAATGGCACTAAAAGCTACGTCACCAGCGAACTGGTCAGAGTTGTTGGGGATCTGAAGTTGTGTCCGCAAATTGGTGAGTTGTGCTTCAACGGACTTCGCAGTTCATAATTTCATGTAATATGTCCAATGAAGATTGGAGCCATAGGCATAAAGGGCCACATGATGAACTTGAAAGATAGGTTTGCGCAGGCAAGTTTATTGGTGATTATACATTCTGTCCACTTGCTGGAGTACATTTTTTTACTAGCGAATTTGAAATGGGTGCTCTCCCTCAAAATTAGAACAGCAAAATTGTTATTTGTGTTTCGGTCGCTTTCATTTTAGTGAAGATCAAATGAAAGTATCATGGAAAAATTTGTACCTGCATGTTGCTAGGCCTTCGAAATGTTCTGCTATAAACTTATACTCTGTGATTGCCTTGTAATTTTTTTCACTAATATGAACATAACACTGGAGTCTCTTTTCCATTGCATTTATTAGAGCTGTGGAATGCAAAGGCTGTCACCGTTCGATACAACCGAGCTTGCAACACAGAAGTTTATGAGGACGTTCTAGGAAACTACACTGGCATCAATACAGGTTGGTAGCCTGGTTGGATTTCACTTTGTTAGGCTAGACATTAACTATATTCGATTTTCGTAACCATTTTTGGAGAAAAATTTTGTAAAATTTCTAGGGTAAGACACGATTTGTCGTAAGAAATTATGCTTTTAATAATTAATCATTAGTTGTAGCCAAAATTCATATCTTCTCAAAGTTATTATGGTTTACCACATTCATAAATTTTATTGGCTTTATGCGACTTCGAACGACAGATGGAAGACAACAACCTTAGCTCGTTATTAATTTAAAAGCGCGTCGGTAAAATCGCGCTTTACATGAATAATACGAGCATTCATAATGAGCGCAATCTATTTCTGGTCGTATTTTTGAGGTCACTACTTCATGCCAACAATACGCTTTGAGTCATGCCTACTGACAATATCTTACTAAACCGATAAAAAATTTGCTGGTTTATTCGGGATTCATTGTTTATTGTCGGAACCACTGCTTATTGAAATGAAATTTTTGAAAATTTTCATATCAATTTTTTATTGATGTGACATTTTTTTCGTTACCCTTCGAGCTTAATAAGACTTGTTTCTGAATCGCAATTTGTTATAATGTACAGTTTTCAAGGAGATCCGCTTCATCAAAACTGAGTATGTGCAGATTTCCTGTGATCCAGGATGGTTGTTCTCTTTTAAGGGTGAGTGAATTGCATCATTTATTTTCTAAATCAAATGAACTTGAAAATTCGAAAACACATTACGGACTTCATGAAAAACAGCATCGAAAAATTGGTGATGTTGAAGATGTTGCCAAATTCATGTGGCTTTTGAATTCTGTGTAAAAATGTGTATCGTCTTTTCATAAATTTCAGATATATGGCAGGAATTGGAAAAAAATGAGATGACTGAGAAGGGACTAGAAGCTCTCGTAAGCCGCAGCCGCACGTTCGACTTGTCGGACCTCAGGGGGCGCTTCGCCCCCGACCCTGACGTGGCCGAGAAGACGGCGAGGAAACGAGAAGACTTCATCCAAGTGTGCAGCATCGACAACGTCCATTGCAATTACAAGTAATTTTGCAATTAAATTTAATGCTGCATTTACAAATAATATTGCAATTACAAGTTATGTTGCAATTACAGGTAATGTTGCAATTACAGGTAATGTTGCAATTACAAGTATTGTTGCAATTACAAGTAATGTTGTAATTACAAGGATTGTTGCAATTTCAAGTACTGTTGCAGTTACAAGTAAAGTTGCATTTACCAGTAATGTTGCAATTACAACTAATGTTGCAATTACAACTAATTTTGCGTTTACATGTATTGTTATGATGCATTTTTTACAAATAATGTTGCGATTACAAATACTGTTGTAATTGTACTGTTGTAATGTTGCAATTACAAGAAATGTTGCAATTACAAGTACCTAATGTTGCAATTACAAGTACAATTTCAAGCAATGTTGCAATTACAAGAAATGTTGCAATTACAAGTACCTAATGTTGCAATTACAAGTACCTAAGGTTGCAATTACAAGTACAATTTCAAGCAATGTTGCAATTACAAGAAATGTTGCAATTACAAGCAATGTTGCAATTACAAGCAATGTTGCAATTACAAGAAATGTTGCAATTACAAGAAATCTTGCAATAAAAACTACTGCTTAAGTTACAAGGAGAACTAATATTGCAATTACATGTAATGTTGCAATCAAAAGTATTGTTGCAATTACAAGTAATGTTGCAATTACAATTAATATTGTAATTAAAAGTAATGATGCAACTGCTAGAAGGGGAGGGTCTAACCTCCCCTCTTAAGGAGAGGGTCTAACCCCAAAAATTGAACAAGTTAATTTTTCGCTTTCTGATCTCATTTTGTAGCTATAAAAAAGCACCTCCAACGCAAAGAGCCGCATATATATGTATACATTAGTTTATACGAGGGGAAGCTTCTGACTTATGAAAAATAAACATATTTTTTATAATTTGTAAAAAGTTGTCTCTAGAAAATTTTTCCTTAAACTAAACCACGATAAACCCTGCAGCGCATGATGCTCGGTAATTACGAGTAATTGGCGATGTAATTACGTAATTAATTACTCATTACGAGTAATTGGCGATGGGAAAGTCGGAGATACAGTACAAACTTTTTTTATTTTTGAATTCTTTTTGGACCAGTTTCACTTTTTTGCCTCTCTTGGAAAATTAAAATTCATATTTTACGACTATTTAAAAATATATTTCCTCTTCATATTTATAACATAACATGATATAACATAACATGACATAACATAACATAACATAACATAACATAACATAACATAACATAACATAACATAACATAACATAACATAACATAACATAACATAACACAACATGACATAATTAACATAACATAAGATAACGTAAATAACATAACATAGTGATGTCGGCGCTGAAGAGTAGGCTTGATGAGGCCTGTCGCCGATTCTTGTACTTTTCGTGACTTCTTCACAGAAGGTCCATAAGCATGTCCTTTGACAGGAATTTTTCAAGACTGACGATAGTTTGAAGTAGCTACTAGTCTTCCACCGGGTTCGATATGGTGCTAGGTATTCAAAGTCTGAGCATATACTTTTCCATAGCTATATCTAGTCTGTTCATAAACGCGTTTATACTCGGAACGTCAACGATGTCATCGGGGAGGCTTTTCTACATGTCTGTGATTCGAAGCGAGGAGAAATGTTGTCGCGTGGAGAAGTTGCAGCGCAGTTTTTTTAGTTTATAGTCGTGGCCCCTGGTGTTGGTTCTTGTTTCAAATTCTAGGAATCTTTCTGGGACTTTGTATAAACCATGAGTATAATTGTATATTTCATTGTGGTCCCCACGCAGACGTCGATAACAGAGGATTGGAAGCTTCATAATCTTTCTTCATAGGTCTTGCCCTTCAAGCCTGGAATTATCATTGTTGCACGTCTTTGAACATTCTCTATTAAATTTTTGTCCTTTTCAAGTCTCGGTGACCACACGGCTTTTCCAAACTCTAGGTTCGAGCGCACGACAGCAACCAACAACCGCTTCATTGCTTCTGCACCTATAGGGACTCGTAAGAATACTAAACAGCACAAGAAGTTTGTTGGATTTATTAGCTTGCGTTTCAACATGTTTAGACAATTTCAGCTCCATGTCGACATAAACTCCCAAATCTTTTTCCACGCTAGACTTTTCAATCATCCTTCTCACGTTGCAATCATGTCTTCTCATACTATAATCATGCTGTTCATTTTTCTTCCCGAGGTGAAGTACTTTACACTTGTCGTCATTAAAACGCAGCCGCCACTTATCAGCCCAGTTAACTGAACTGTCAAGATCATCTTGCAATTGCACTTTGTTTGGCGCATCCTTCACTGTATTATAAACTTTTTTGTCGTCGGCCTACATGGAGCACACGCCTGACACTGCTTCTGGCAGATCGTTTATAAAAGCAACGAACAAAATAGGCCCAAGAACGCTTCCTTGTGGCACGCCACTGCGCACTGATGCCCAGTCTGATACGGTTCCGTAAATACTGACACGTTGTCGTCTACCTACTGGAAAATCTCTGATCCATTGGAGTACATTTCCCTCTATTCCCAAAGACTTCACTTTACGCAACAGCCGCTCATGAAGAACACTGCCAAATACTTTGGCAAAATCGAGGTACATTGCATCGACTGGCTCCCTTTCTTCCAGCAGGCGGGTCCATTCGTTCAGAGTAGACAAGAGGTTAGTGGTGCAGGATCTACCGGCAATAAAACCACGTTGACAATCTGATAGAAGATGCCCGATAACAGTCAAGGGATCGATACCTAATCCTATCCCTCACAACAGATTGCATTACCTTACAAACAACACTTGTCAGACTGACAGAGCGATAGTTACCGCGGCTACATTTCTCACCTTTTTTGAACAATGGTGTTACATGAGCTTCTTTTTATGAGCTACAACATAGAGAGGCATATCATTTGATTCGTGAAGCGAATATCTAATAACTATGGTAGTTTTTTCTGATTTATTCATTGTTTGGATTATAGTATACCTAATACAAATCAAAAATTTCTACAATATATAATATATGCTTTAAAAATAATAAAGAACTTGGTGGAGGGGAAAACAGAAAAATTCATCCAAGAAAAGTAAAACAAAATCAGAAAGAAGGCTTCTAGCGTCATTATATATTTATTTGCATTACGAATCGAGTAATATGTCTTCCACTGTTGCATGTAGCACGTAAACCAAAAGAGGATATTTTCTTTGCGTTTCTTTCATTACTCAAAAAAATTATACGAACAAAATGTGCTTGTATTAGTGTTTTACATGTGTGTATGAAGTTTCAGGATGATCGGTCGGTTAATAAAAAAGTTTTTGGAGGGGAGATTCATTTTAATTTCCATCCTTAAGTATTTCTTAGACATTTCAATTTCAGAACATTCTTGCTCGTTTCATATCAATCTGCGACTTTTTGTAACGGGTTTAAATAATTTTCGATCTATTCAGAAGCATTGACTTTTACTTTCGCTCTTAGCTGATATAGGCTGTGAGGATAAAGTAAGCGATCATAAAACTCCCTTAAAAAAATTTAATTTTACCCATTATACTCATTGGTTCATTTTATCACTCTTTTGAATATTCAATTACTTAATAACGAGTTGCTCTTTTGCGACCTTCACTCGATCTTTGTATGCTACTTGCACTAGTGTATTGAAAAATGAAATTACTCATTCACATTTTGAACACCTTTGAGCATCTCTACTAACCAAAACAGCCAACAAGAAAAATTTTTACGAAGATGACTCTCCCTTTCTCATCTAACAAAAACAACTGCACTTGGGAAATTGGGCGAATGAAAAATGAGAAACAATATCTTTTCAACGTAAAAGTTTGAATTATTTACACTGTTTTCAATGATATTTATTGTTTTTATATAAACATAGTTAACTTTGAATAGCTGCGACTTCTTTAATCAATAATTAAAGTAATTATTAATCTCGTAATTAAATAAAGGAACCACAGACCCTGCTTCTGCATGCAGCCTATCATTCTGACCATAATTTAAAATGGAGGCCATAGAAGCGATCATCCGGGAACTGCTCTGATGCTCGATTTGCGTTTTCTTCTAGGCAATGTGAACCCACGTTGTTCGATAACAGTCCTTGGCAGGCTGCAACAGTCCACTGCAAGAGATTCCTTTCTTTGCCAGAGATTTCTACAAAAATCTTATGTCCGTGATACCATACCATTTTATGGTATCATTCACAATTTTCGTTAGAGTTTGGGGAATAGTAATGGCAATAATGGCTTTTTTATTTCGCCTGGACATTTTCAGACTATTTCACCCGTACACGACGAAGGATATGGGAGTTTGCTACACGTTCAACAGCCCACACCTCGCCAGAGAATCCAGCCCCAACGTCAGCATCGAAGACCGCAGAAAGAACTTCAAGCCCAGAGCTTCGTATAAAACAGGACCGCAGGTCAGTGATGATGAGTGGACGTTTTTACGTTAGAAATTAAATTTGAAAACTTTAGTACAATAATTTTCATCAACTTCTGTTTTCCATTTAACAGAACAGAATTATTTGAATTTCATATATTACTTAATTGATCGAATCGAAATTGCTTACTTTTTAAAGCTCATTCACTATTCTACATAAACAAATTGTCCATAATTGTAAATCAACATTATATCTAAAATGATAAAAGTGTAAATAATAAACGGCTGTGAATTACATTTTTTACGGTGAATTCTCAATACTCTATAACCGATTTTCATCAATTTAAATTTTAAAGCTTAATTCAGAAGTTTCGATTAGTATTTCTGAGAAGAAAAGATATTAGGAAGAAAACAAACCGTGGAAAGTGTATCAGCAGAAACCAGAGAAATGAACTATTCTTCAGAGGATACAAAACTAATAAGCGTGAGCATTACCTCAGGGTAGAAAGCATGTTTTATACATTCCGTACTATGTGATAGGATAGATATATTTCAATACACGTAGCAGTATTCCAAAATATGCATATATATTAAGAAAATGATCATAATTCAATATGAACTCCTTTTGTGTCCACCACCTTATACCGAAGCTTCAAGCCAAGGACAGCAAAGCATTTACGCTCGTCGCCGGCTCAGGTGCTCGAGTTGATTATAAATAATGTTGTACTCCCGGTACGGAAGGACGAATTTCGGCGGCGCATCCTAAGTGGTCGTGGACTGTGCCGCCCAGATCTCAGAATTCACCATAAAAATAAATATCATGCCACATAAATCAACGCAAATGCACACACCATTCATACGAATGTGCGTATACGAGTGTGAGTTCACTATTCATATTCACTATTTGTCATACTTCATATAAAACACTTAACCACGTCTTTTTTACGTCTTTTACCACGTTTCCAACCTAAATACTCAATATCGTTGTATTAAAGTTTCTTTATTTTCCTTGACACCGACACGACCAGAGCGGCCTGAGCCTGACGCTGAACCTGCACGCGGCGAGCTACCTGTCGCTGCTGTCGCCCTGGTCGGGGCTGCGCGTGGTGCTGCATGAGCCTTGGCAGGCGCCCTTCCCGGCCGATGAAGGCTTCAACCTCGCCGCGGGACTGTCGCACTCCATATCCGTAACAAGGGTGCTGTGAACGTACTGTAAAGGCAATAACATCGATTGATATGTAGTATTTATATATGTAACAAATTCTAACAGTCGATGAAAATAAATCAATTGATTGCTGGTAATATAAAGCAAATAAATGTACCCGCAGTTAATGTTTAGCACTGAAATAATATAAGAAGTATTCTGAACATATTTGCGATTTAATTTGTGAAGGTGATTCAATCAGTGCAGAAATCCGATCCATGGCGGCAAATGGTTCGAAACTCAAATTATTTATGTTGCTTTGAAATGACTAATCCCACAGACTGTGATGCAGCGCATAGGGCCCCCACACGGACAATGTTCCGACACCAACAATACCCTGATGTTCGACTACTCCGAAGCGGTAAACCTTCTTGCTGCAACCGTAATTTATTATACTGCACCATGAAAATTAGATGGCCAAGAGATTGGCGCTATGTGAACGAAATCTAACTCATATCTTTAAGAATGATTTCGTTTAAAATCTTTCTCAGGTCATGCTTCGTTAAACAGTACCTCCAGTTAATAAAACTTATGACGAATTTCCAGAGTTATTTCCTCCCCTTCCCGTAGCTGTGCAATAAGATGTGCCTTGAACGCGAGTTCCGGCGTTGGTGCAACTGCACAGTCAACGAGGGCCCCGCCTTCGACTCTCTCGGCGAGGAGGACGAGTTCAAGGCCAAGAAATTCGGGAAGTGCAAATCCTTCGACCGCTATCAGGGTGAGAATGAATTATAAGGCCACATGGTAATTTTAGATTTATCGATATATGAGATTTTCATAATTGTCATGATATAGCTAGAACCAGTAATCCATATCGATATCAGCAAACAGCCTTGTGGAAGCATTCACCATTAGGGTTGTAACCATTGTGTCAAGTCTGGCTTTTTCATTCTTTATTCTGTCCTCGAACTGCATACCCTCTGGTGCACATTCATTACGTAATTCAGAAATATAGCTAAAAATGGAATGGCCTAGGAATTCTTCGTTACTTGTTCGTCGCCAGGTTTGTGTATGACAGTTGTGACCTACATGGCAACCACCGATATATTCAACTGCACCTGCTACCCCGCCTGCAAGTGAGCAATTAGCATAGGTGTGATCACGCCCGAAAAAGTGAGTGTCGCACTCGCGTTGTCATCACGCGTATTCGTTAAAATATATATTTTAATAATAAATTTGCATCCAAGAGACTAATATGTTCTTAGGGTCTCCGTGACAGTCCAAGTACCTGGAAATACATGCTTAATAATAATATATGCATTTTTACCCACATAAAACTGAAAGTTGAGGATATTTTCATTGCAACAATCATGGTCATATATATTAACATTGAAGCGTATCTGAACATTTGTTGAAATGTTGGTTCGTGATCTTCGTTACATGTCCCACATGTAAATACCAGGCTCGTCAAGATACCTAATTTAATAAATTTCATGTATTCGCAAACGCGCACCGAAAACCATAAAAAATAAGCAATCACTCCAAACTATAGAATTCAACCATTAAGATACACCTCAAAATTACTCTCGACCGATTTTAAATCTATGAAGTGCCCTTCCGTTATATTTCAACACCCTACTCTTCGGGCTCATCCACACTGCAACAGAATTATTTTGAGTTGAATACAACGTAACTTCCATGTAAGAATGTATATCAAAAGTGTCACAGACTAATAAAGCAAAATCTTAACTTTAACTCGTCATTCATTCTGGCCTACAATTGAAACGCAACAGTTCAAAATATGACAATTGGATAATGACAGTGGAAGGACATGAAATATGGAAGTGCAAACCTATAATATTTCAGAGTGCAAACATTTATTCATGTTCAGGACATTTAAAAACAGCGCTTACTTTACGACGCCCGACACCCATTTACGACACCCCCCTTGCAAACATGCAGTGGGAACAAGAGAAATAGGTACACACTGGCATCCGGAAATGTTATCAATTCGTATACCAAAACGCAAATTTATGCAACTCCTAAACACTATCCTGGTCTGAAACATCATATTTAAAAAATCCCTTAACTATTAATTATAAAATCCCTGATAAATACCTTTATCCTGACAAGGCAGCCTTGACTGGATCCCTAAGAGATTCTACCACTACTTATATAGTCACTATAACTCCGCTCGTAAATGAAATAGCAATCTAAATTTTTTTCATGCTCATTCAGCTATTTACTTACAATTTCCCTATAGTTACAAAATATATGTAAATTTTGTATAACATCAGTAATGATAGAGTAAAATATTGCACATCGATGTTTATAAAACATGCGAGTGATGCGACTTACCTACATTTTTGAGACAAAAGGAAGTAGTACTATTTATTCTCTATTAATTGGTATTAAGGTCATATATGATTCACCCTCTATTTTATAGGAATATTCTAACAAAGTGCTTTTTCATCATTCCTGAATTGTAGATTTCCCATTTTCTTTTGAAGCTGGCCCTGAGCATGTTTAAAAGTGTCATATCCTTCGTGCGATTTCTTTGACGCTCATAAATCAGCTCGCGTAAAGTGGCTTAGTCCTCGTCTAACTGTACCCACTTCCTTGGCTTCTTTGAGGGTAGAGAGACAGCCTTCTTGCCCTTCTTCCCCCTTACTACTCCTGGCTGGTTGTTGTTGAAGCGCTAGCACGTCTAAATAACGACCTTCCATTGTTAGTTCGTGTGCGAGAACACTGGCGTCTTTAGTGATCATACGATGTGTTCAACAACAGGAAATTATTTTTGTAAAAATCCAGATGATCAAAATCACTTGCCAGATCTTGAAAAAACAGGAGTTTTTCAAGCCATAATGAAGATTCTAAACAGAGTGAATGACCAAGCAGTCGTTAGTAGAAACGAAGTAGAAAATTTCTTCAGTCAAGTTGCAAAGTTAACCGGTGGAAAAAAATAAACTTCAGTTTAAAAGACGGCTTCAAAAGCAGATGCAATGGTGCTGTAATAGCAGACAACACTGGTCGCTTGCATTCACTAATCCACGGAAAACTTCCTCAAAGATCCCCTAACAAGGTGATGATAAAAAGTGAAGCTCATTTGGCTCAAAAGAAGGGCAATGCCATAAGACGGCTCTTCAACGGGAGTACTCTAAATTTGAAACGAAGACAAAGTCGAACTTTCGGATACGAGAGCAACGATTTCGCTACCGTGTCAGATGAAGCTTAAAGGAACTTTATTCAAACTTTGTCTCTGGATGAAAATTAAATTCAGACTCTTGAGTGCTTAACAATTCAACAAAGTAATTGATATCGTGGCATAATGAACGTAGAAAGACTGACCGCTTCTAACTTCGGGACTATGTGCAAATTGAGAAAAACAACAAACAAGCAGTTGGTTGCCTATAAAATAATGAATGGCTTGCGTGGCTCGCTACCTGCCTTAGACTTCAAAAAGTAAATGTTACTTCGTGACCTGGATACCAGAAGATATACTTATTATCGTTGCTGATCCAGAACCGAAGTTTTGGCTCAAACGAATGAAAGTGCATCCTAAAAGTTTCTATCTGAACAACATGTAACCTTGCACTGTCAATGATGTGTAGATGTTGAATACTTGTTATGCGAGTCATCACGCATTCTGTCAAGTAACCGCGACGATTGGGGGAACAGACGGACGGACATGGCGAGCACAATAGTGCATTTTCCCGTAAATGAGAAAATGCGCTAATAAGATGTTCGGGTTCTTTTTTACATTTTTGGCAATATTATTCTCGAAGATTTTTACAGCGGTGCGACAGCTTTCTTTAGCTTGATTTCGACCACTTGCGTGTATAGGTTATAATCAGCATCGCTACGAGTCTGTAAATAACGCTACACACGCATCCTGATCACTGAACATGAGCATCACCTCACATGGATACAAAAAATACGCAAAAATTACCAAACACGAAATAAAGAGAATTGCTAAACACAGCCTTTCGTTAACATATCCAACGCAAATTGGAATGTTAGCATCTGCATTCACATTCCCTATCGAAATTCGAAGACCTGTCAGCCGCTGGCACACGGACGCCCCAAGTTCTTATGGCAGGGTAAATTAGAAACTCTATGTCCGCTTTAGGTTCCGGTTGCCGTAGCGAAATAAGCGCCGAAATTGAATCTTGTGAAATTACTCGTAAAGCTTGGGGCGATCGTGGGGCGCGCGTATTCGGTACCTGATCCGAGCAGTCTACCAGAGGCTCAATTTCATGCAAAGACGTTTACAGCTAGAAACTTTTATGACATGGCGTGGTTAGAAATGAGGGCAATAATCGCAAATAAAAAAATTCAATCGATACATCAAAAGGTATCCCTGATTCGAGGTGATGCAAGTCAAGCCAATTTCTCCTATTAAATCCATGTATCCTACTGAATGAACAACGTTGTGTTTAAAATAATCGTTGAATTATTTGCCGTTTCATTTCATGTCTCTTTCGTCACATTAAATTTCTATAGAGCAAACAGTTCTGCAAGAACCTCGAATTTCTGCGTTTATTGACGAAAGATCACACAATAGAACGGAGTAGCACATGTTAATCTTAACAAAATCTAGATACGGCACTAACTTGATTGCAGCTTTCAGTTGTTCACAGTTCATAGCAAGTGAGGATCTTTCTGCATCCATCGTCGGCTGCTGCAATGACAGTTGGTATTGACTTTCACATGTAGTCCTTTACAAGCATCTAAGTTATCAACTGCACTCTAAATTTCTGGAGAGACAATCAAATAAATAGCGGAATAAACGATAGTTATGAAAATCCTCAAATCAAATATGTTGCTCACAGAGAGGCTCCTTGTAAAATAAATAGTTCATAAGCTATCTTCTGCTTGAGCAATAAGCTCAAGAATGCAGACATATGCCCAAAGCTGAACAGTTATTTGGTTGAAGAAACCATTCGTCTAGCAAAAAATTTTACCGGGGTCTGAAAATACTGCTTGCAACTGCTGAAAAATGAAGAATAGAAGCATTTCTAAATTTCAACGTCTAATACCAATTCAATATTGCTCGATGGAAATTTTCTGAATCTATCTTCGTATAATTTGTAGTTCTTCAGAAATAACCAAATTCATCCTTATACTTGAATGTAACTCCATAATGAAGCCTGATGATTCAACGAAATAGAGTAGATAGAACGGAAGAAAAGCAACTAACTTATTTGCTAATAATCGGTATACGCTCTGCAACCTGTTCCATCGTGCTCAGCTGGCCCGCCCACTGCCCAGTAGTGTCGAGTGTTGCCAGTTGGTTAGGTAGGCTAGCATCCTAGGCAATGGTGAGCTTTCGAGTTCCGACTACACTTAATCCAGTTGACGCGTTGATTTATAGAAATTAAAATTTTAAGCATATGAACAGGAGCAGCTTAAATAACATGCTCGTGTCGACATGCCCAAAGTTGAAAATTTCTACAGCAGCCAAAATCTTGAACACACAAATGCGTGGTCATGATGAATGTCGCCTGCCGACGAGAACTTGAGAAGCACCTATTGCAACGAACTGATCAAATAACAACTGATTTAGAGCATATTCCGCATGAAATCTTCTCTTATTGTCGAAAATTAACTTTCATCGTATGATTGCTGAATAGAAGCAAAACACCCTACGTGGCCGACTTGCTCCTGATTCACTCCTAAGCCGAATATAGTTCCTCTAAAACGACCTTAATCGGCACGAAAATTTTGACAGGGTTGAACTGCAAGGTTACCCGCGAAGTTCACATTGCCAGCCAGGAAAGAAGGAAAGCCAGGAAAGAGGGCTTTGGCTCCATTACTTGAATTCGAAGCAGAAAATAACTAACGTTCGATCTGTAACTTGACTATAAAACAAGCAAAAAAATTCAATCAATATCTATGGTCACTTGGGTATTTTAATTGTGTGCTCGCCTTTAACTCCATCTGTTCACTCACGATTGACAGGGAGGTGCGTTACTCAGCTCTCATATCGTCCACAAATGTCAACCATGAGTTCCTCAAAATCGTCCAGAACATCAAAAACTTCTCAATGGGCGTGGACTTGTGCGGGTAAGTGATATGCACTTGATAGATTGTTTTCACTGAGTGGTGGATAATCGTATGGATGATTTCAACAGAATATTTTTTGGAATGTTGATCTTCGACAAAACAGATTTAAACAGATCTGACAACAGATTTTTGCAGAATGTAAAACGATAGTCAGCCATTTGTACCTACTAAAATACCTTGACACGCAAAAGTATTCGATACATTACAGTTTTCTTCATATCTCATTTATAGTACAAGATTTTACCTAATATCAGGTCAGTATATTGCTAATGGCACTAGAAATATTATATAGGAAGGATATTGACAAGTAATTTTATGCAACAAAATAAAAAAAATTAACCCATGCAAAAGTGTTGGGTACGTGTTCAAAAATGAACATAAATAATTTTTTTAAGGTCCACAAAATAGCTTTTCACTTTAGACGTTCCACTAATCTCATATCATTATCTAATTGGATAATCAGAGCATTTTGCCATTGTTTACAAGATTCTGTGTTCCGGTGAAGATATTATTCAGTTTCATATTTAAAATGTAATTTACGGTAAAATGGCTAAAACTCGAAAGTTGGCGATAGATTTGCGTCAAATGATCATGGATTGTCACAAGAAAGGGAAGGGGTATCGAATAATGTTCAAAGAGCTTGATCTATCATTGAGTACTGCTAGAAATATCATCATGAAGCAATCATCCTGATGATATCATCCGAGCATACTGTTGCAAACCTTCCAAGACCTGGTAATCCAAGGAAACTAACACACGGTAATGCAAGGTGGATTAGCAGAAATTAACGTACAGAAGAACCCGTTTGTTACTCGTGGTGAAATTAAAAGCGACCAGGAGGAAGGTGGGATTCATGTAGAAAAGCACACTATCAGCAGAGCTCTAAATCTTACTGGTCTTATGTCATGATTCGATCGAATTCCTTTTGTAAAGTTCGATTTTTGTTTCGTCAGACCAGGATTTTGTCCGATTTCCCAATTCTTGTGGTTTTTGCGTGTCGGTACTTCAACAGAGGAACCTTTCATGGGGATCTTGACTAAAGACCAGTACGATTTAGAGCTCTGCTGATTGTGTGCTTTTCTACATCAATACCATCTTCTTCCTGGTCGCTTTTAATTTCCCCACGAGTAACAAACGGGTTCTTCTGCACCTTTCTGCTGATCCACCTTGCATTCCTTTTACCTTTTGTTAGCTTCCTTGGACGACCAGGTCTTGGAAGGTTTGCAACAGCATGCTCGGATGATATCATCAGAGTGATTGCTTTTTGATTATATTTCTAGCTGTAATCAATGCTAGATCAAGCTCTTTGGATATTATTCGTTACCCCTTCCCTTTCTTGTGTCAATCTATGATCTTTTGACGCAAATCTGTAGCAACTCTCGAGTTTTAGCTATTTTAAATTAAATTGTAAATATGAAGCTGAATAATATCTTCACCGGAACACAAAATCTTGTAAACAATTAATGGCGAAATGCTCTGATTGGCCAATTAGATAACGATATGATATAAGTGGAACTTCTAAAGTAAAAAGCGAATTTTGATGACAATAAAAAATTATTTATGTTAATTTTTAACATGTACCCAATACATTTTTTTTAAATAAAATTTAAACACTGCATACTTTTCATTATCCTTCCTATATAATGTTTATAGTGCCATTAGCAACATACTGACCAAATATTAAGTAAAAGCTTGCACTTTAACTTGAGCTATAAAAAAATGTATTGGATCCAATACTTTCACGTGCCACTGTATGTTTTTCAAAGCAAAATTGATCAAAAAAATATTAAAAACTAATTATCTATATAGTACATATTAACCCAATTTTGCATCCTGGTGATACATACTTACAATTGGAAATTAATAAAAGTGCTTAAATATAATTACGACTATTCTCACTGCACAGAGATTTAAATTCGACGGTTCGCCTTCAGATCTACCTTGCGTCTTCCTCGTACGAAGAAATTGACGAGTCTCCCGCGTATACTGTGCGTGAAACATGATCATGCAAATTTGCTAGGCAAATGTATGACGAATGATCAATAATTTTTGAATAAATTAATGTCTAACTTGCACGTATCTCAATTTATAAATATTTTTGAAATTATTCGTGAATTTGATTTACGCTCTAAAACTGCTATCAATGCAAATAAGCAGCAATGTCTGAGCCCAATTCATATTGAACAACCACAACCGTATAACGAATTTGTAAGTTTGGTATTTTTATTAAAGCTATTTTGATAGAGGGAATTTATTCTTTGTAGCAAGTGGATGAGTCATAACGTACAGTTGTTAACAACATAGGTTTAAAATCATCCGATTTATAATAATTTTTGCTATGACTCATGCTTAAATCATTTGCTTTGACAGTGGACAACTCTGATCTCAAACTTGGGAGGAGCTTTGGGCTTCGTGGGCTTGTCGCTGATCACCTTCTTCGACGCGGTCTACTACTTATTCGACGTGTTCCTGATCCTGGTGTGGCCGCGCTGCTACGACGTCTCGGAGGGCGTCACCAAGTCTGTCGCTCCCGTCAAGAAAATTCCAAAGAAAATCATCATCTTGGCCGGTCCTCCGGAGCAGCTGCCACACGGTAGGAATAGAGGCACTGCCACCGAGAAAACATTTCTTAATTCAATGGGCGGCTCTTACAATTTTTTACTCGAGTTCACAATCACCTTTTTTCGCTGGTGGCTGAAATCCTATTTCCTTATAATGTTAGTGGTATTGACCACATTTCAGATTTAGTGTTGTCAACGTGATTGAATCAGTCACTTGAGCAACCGGGATGTTACTAGGGATGTTACTCCAATACTAGGGAAAATAACAATCCCTGACAGTGGAGCCTTGCATTGAGTATCATTGTTTTCAATTTAATTGAAACAGAAAATAATTGAATGATTGGGCGTAACTCAATCCGAAACTGGCACAGTTGGAACGACGCTGTAGGATTCATTCTAATTTGATTTCTTTCCGACTTAATTTAGCTGCTTTCTTTTTATTCAAATATATGAGAGATCAGCCAGAATTTAGAAGGGAATTAAGTTCACGAAGTCAGTCTAACTATTCCAAAATATTTATGATCTCAGACATTTATTGGGGTTTGGTACTTACTTCATTTGTTCTTACGTTGTATCCTTCGGCAAACCGGTATTCGTTATTTCTAATAATACGCTCTATACGTACTTTACTCAAGCACCACAAAATTTAAACTCCATTCATGTTTCATGTCGGCCCTCGTTTAGAAAGCATTCACAAAAAATTCTAATTATATTTACCGTTTTCTTAAATAGTTATTACTGTCATTGTTTCTCACAGGTAAGCCTGTCAAGATGCGCCCGCTGAGGTCAAATGCCCGATGGTCTGAACGCTTCAACCAAGTCTTCATGAGCGACTGAAAATGAGTCAAGTTCCCATTGCATTACCAGCGATAAATATTTTGATTTCAAATATGCTCAATAAAAGTACATATCAAATCGCACGGGCTTGTCTGTCGACAAATTCCTCAAATTAAAGTATATGCCTCAAGTCTCATATAAAAAAATTGTTGCCGTATCGATTTAACCTAATATTATTATTATTCTACGAAGTATTTATCGTGGAGTCTGGTTCAAACAAACTTCGAGGATCACGTCATACATAAGATTAATAGCAATCAAAAAATAAATTGACACAAGAAAGGATGGGAAATTTTGATCGCGGCGTACGTTAGATGAAACACCTTTACAACATCATGTGTTGAAAGAAGGTCTGAATCACCGCACTCGAGGCTATCGTGTGCTACATTAACCGAAGCCGTTAGCTCTGGACAAAAATTCATTGACTCGAACTGCTTCGATGCAACAACTCGCATAAATCCAACTAACACTGTTCATAGATGATTCGCGCGAGATTATTAATTGACTTTATCCAATTACGAGTGATTTTATAGATCTGCCTGAAGACGGTTGGAACGTCGTCATAATCTAGATGTGCTATTTGTCTTGACAGTTGAAATACTTTTTATCCAATAACGAGTGATTTTATAGATCTGTCTGCAGCCAGTTGGACCGTCGTTATTATAACTAGATATGCTATTTTGTCTTGACAGTTGAAGTACTTTTTATCCAATAACGAGTTATTTTATAGATCTGTCTGAAGCCAGTTGGAACGTTGTTATTATAACTAGATATGCTATTTTATCTTGACAGTTGATGTACTTTTTATCTAATAACGAGTGATTTTATAGATCTGTCTGAAGCCAGTTGGACCGTCGTTATTATAACTAGATATGCTGTTTTGTCTTTATAGTTGAAGTACTTTTTATCCAATAACGAGTGATTTTATAGATCTGTCTGAAGCCAGTTGGAACGTCATTATTATATCTAGAAATGCTATTTCGTCTTGACAGTTGAATTACTGCCTCTACGAAGGGTTAGGCTCCATTCTTTGTTCGAGACACAAGTGAACACATTTGTTTACATGGATCATAATATTTTATTCAGAAAGCCAGTCAAATTTTTGGTACTCGACTTTTTTTGCATATTTAAAATATTAAGTTTAACTCACATTTAAATTACGGTCATCGCTGTCAATTGAATGTTGAAATTTATCAATTATAATATCGTAAAATTTATTTAGGTATTAAATCGTAGATAGAGCCCAAAATTTTTATCGTATTACAAATGATTCAGGACATTGAATTTCATTCCTTACGGTTAAGCTGCTTGGTGCTGATGGTTCTGCGGACAAAACTGGACGGGCAAAGAGAGGGCGACATGAACAGTTCGCTTTGGAAGTTAACGAGCCGCGGGCTGTTCACTACTTACAGTGGCCAGATCAAGTCACCGCTCAAGCTAGTGTTTGATACATGCGGTACGAACCGTTTTTATATTTAACAATGTATCTAACCAAGTTTATTATGGCTATTTCCATGTAGTTAACTTCAGTAAACCGAACGCACATCTTCCAGGTTGCTTCTCTAATACCTTACCGAGTTCATCTACCTCTTGATCATAGCAAGATTTATTATTTCAAGTTGGTTGGATACAATTTTGTTTGTTCCACATAACTATTAAATAATACAGCGTCTACAGACATTTTGTCATTTTTATCCGAAAGAATATTTTGCATGCTTAAAATAAATATATTTCTAGAGTTTGAATGAGATCCAATTTTATTTGTGGTACTTATCGATATAATTCAGAAATGAACTATACCGTATGCCTAAATTCATAATAACAACTATATGCAGGCGTACATGTACCATATTTTGCGAGTTTAGTTTAGATACAAGTTCATTTGCAGCAGTCATCGGCTAACGAATATAACATCAAGCCTGAATTAACTATAGTAGCTGTGCAGATAAAAAGTTGACATATTTATCGAGATTTGTAGCTATGCATTTGCAGAAGTTACGTGATAATCACGTAATATTAATTGAAACGACTTAACCCACATCACTGAAATCATTACTGCCACGGTAATAATTAAACTTAATATAGACGAAATATACATTTCTTATGTTTGGCGAGGACCAAAGTTCATTTGATGCTTTAATCGATTAATTTCCTAATTCAAAAATAACTGAATGCACATACTTAAAAATTTCTAGCCAGTGCGCAGGGATAAAATAATTATACTTCTCGACATTGATGGAGATCCATTTGCCGCAGTTACCTGTTAATTACCTAATTCAAAAACGATTTAACTCGCGTACCTGAAATGAGCTTATGCGCAGTTGTAAAAACAACATATTTTTCAAGTTTAGTTGATTCCAGTAAATGAGCTATTTACCTGACACTGTAGACACGGCGAAAACTACATGATTCTGTCCTTGTTTTGAAAATTCTTGAATGTAGATACAATCAGTTGTTAGTTCAGTCAAAATTAAATGAACAGAAGTTAAAACTTAAATTAACAAATAAAAGAGGAAGAAATAAAACAGGCAAAACCTATCTATTCACAATTTCCAGTGGATAGGAGCCAAAGTCTGAATTCAAGCTAGGATTATTTTTAAAAAATATGCATTGATTCTAAAATATGCAAATCTGAAATCCCGAAAGTGGAAGCTAAAATGTTAAAATAAATTTTGAATAATATCTTGTTATATTTTTCGGCGGGAATGCGCACAGCCAAATGAGGGAGACTTGCTAATAAATAACCAGTCCGAAAAGTCCTCCCCTTATGCTCCGCCAGTCTAGAATAATGATTACGTGACGTCATACAAACGTACGCATATGCGCATATTTTTAACCTGTACGTATAAACTAAATATACATTGCATAAGAATAAACGCATGTTGATTTAATTAATTTAATTGAGGTGTAAAGGACTTTCTTGTTGGCTGGTCCTTTGGGAACGTTTACTGGACTATTCAAAGACGCCTCATCATGGCAGGATAAAGAACGAGTATTCCATGACGTACGGTTTCTAGAAAGAAAATGACAAGAAAATACATAAGACAAATATACAAAGAATGATTCACGATATATATAAGAAATGACAATGTATGAACCAAGATAAATCAATAAATATAAAACGGTATAATCAATAATTCAAGTAATCAAATCTAACTGACCGAATAGCTTGGTACTATACAGGCATCTATAGGGTCAAACACTGAATGCTCTGACGCATCAGAAATAAACTACGTTTAGACTAATTCTACATCTGCGAATTCCAGAGAAATGGAAATTGGCGGCTACATGAGGTATTTTTCATATACCAATAAACGAATTTGGTCATGATGATAGCATAAATAATTTAAATAAAGAATGTCCTGTAGGGAAGTCGAAAGTTCATTTTAAGCTCGCTGATTCTTGAGCTACTTCGATTTTGAATTCGATGCGGTAATATACAGAACGGGTAAGAATATTATTACATGATAATGGATATCAAAATTTCACAAAATTATCAAGACTTTATCTGTAATTTGATATCAATTTGCATTCATAAAAAAGCATTATAATCGGAGTAAATTACAACTGAATAGATTACATAACTTTTGAGACCGTAATGTACTATAAGAGTAGCCCATTGAATTAAGAAATGTTTTCTCGGTGGCAGTGCCTCTATTCCTACCGTGTAGCAGCTGCTCAGGAGGACCGGCCAAGATGATGATTTTCTTCGGAATTTTCTTGACGGGAGCCACGGACTTGGTGAAGTTCTCCGAGACGTCGTAGCAGCGCGGCCACACCAGGATCAGGAACACGTCGAATAAGTAGTAGACCACGTCGAAGACGGTGATCAGAGTTGTCCACTGTCAACGCAAAATATTTAAGTATGAGTCAGAGCGAAAATTGTTAGAAATAGGATAATTTTATACCTATGTTGTTTTTAAACTCATCGCTATCAAAATATTCTTGATAGGAATACCAAAGTTACAAATTCGTTCTTAGTACGAGGAAGACGCAAGGTAGATCTGAAGGCGAACCGTCGAATTTAAATCCCTATGCTGTGAGAATAGTCGTAATTTTATTTTAGCGTTATAATGATTTGCAATTGTATGCATCACTATGATGCAAAATAGGATTAATAAGTATAGATAATTAGTTTTTAATCTCTTTTAGATATTAAAAAGGGGCTTTTGCTTCAGAGCACATATTTTAATTGAAACGGCTGACTATCATATCACTTACATTCTGCTAAAAATATGTTGTCAGATCTGTTTAAATCTGTTTTGTCGACGATCAACATTACAAAAAATATTCTATTGAAATTATCCATACGATCATTCACAACTCAGCGAAAAAAATCAATCCAGTGCATATCACTTACCCACACAAGTCCTCGCCCATTGGGAACTTTTTGATGTTCTGGACGACTTTGAGGAACTCTTGGTTGACATTTGTGGACGATATGAGAGCTGAGTAACGCACCTCCCTGTCAATCGCTAATGAACAGATTGAGTTCAAGGCGGGTACTCAATTGTTAAATTTAAGTGACCATTGATATTGATTGATTTTTTTGTAGTCAAGTTACAAAACGAACATTAGTTATTTCCTGCTTCAGCTCCAAGTAATGGAGCCGAAGCTTTATTTTCTGACTTTTGAGGTATCCATTTGAGGTTCCAGTTCTTGTTTTGTTCGTCGCCTGTCAAGATTCGTTTGTTTTATGCATGAGCAATGTGCAATGATTGTCCGGTGCTCATGATAATGGTTCAGGGATATGTTGAGTATGTTTCAGACCAGGATAGTGTTTTGGAGTTGCATAAATGTGCGTTTTGGTGTTTGAGTTGATAACATTTCTGGATGCCAGTGTATGTTCCCATTGCATGTGTGTATGTGGGGTGTTGTTGCAAATTGGTGTTCAGCGTCGTAAAGTAATGCGCTCTGCTGTAGCGGCTTTGTATTTTGAGGGATAAAATTATTGATCTGATATGGGAGTAATTTTTTTAAGTGCCCTGAACATAAATACAAGTTTGCACTTGAAAATATTATAGGTTTGCACTTTCATATTTTATATCCTTCCACAGTCATTATCTAATTGTCATTCGAACATGTTGCGCTTCAATTGCAGGCTAGGATGGATGACTGGTCAAAGTTTGAATTTTGCTTTGTTTGTCTACGACACATTTCATAAGGAAGTTGCGTTGTATTGAGCCCGATGAGTAAGGCGTTGAGGTACTAACGGATGAGTGTGGATGAGCCCGATGAGTAGGGCGTTGAGGTACTAACGGATGAGTGTGGATGAGCCCGATGAGTAAGGCGTTGAGGTACTAACGGATGAGTGTGGATGAGCCCGATGAGTAGGGCGTTGAGGTACTAACTGAGGGACAGTTTCATACATTTGAAATCGGTCGAGAGAAAATCTGAGGTTCATTTTTATGGTTGAATTCTATAATTTCGAGCAATTGCTCATTTTTTATGGGTTTCAGTGCGCGTTTGCCAATCCATGAAATAAGAAATGTATTAAAATAAGAGGCTTGACGAGCCTGGCATTTAAATGTGGAATATGTAACGAAGAGCATGAACCACATTTCAAGCAATGTTAAAAAACGAATGGATGTTTAGATATATGACCATATTTGTTGGAGTGCAAATGTCCTCAACTATCAGCTTTATGTGGGGGAAAAATGCTTGTATTATTATTATGCATGTAATAATACATACATTGTATTATAATACCATGTGACTTATCTGTTCTAGCCCTGAGAACAAATTAGTCACTGGGGCTAGGCTGCCAATTGATTATTAAAATATGTAGCGTACGAATACGCGTGATGATAACGCGAGTTCGACACTCACTTTTTCGTGTCTGATCACACCTATGCTAATTGCTCACGTGCACGCGGGGGGGCAGATGCAGTTGAATATGTCGGTGTTTGCCATGTAGGTCACAACTTGCATACACAGACCTGGCGACGAACAAATAAAAAATGACTCCTCGGCCATTCAATTTTTAGCTATATATTTTAATTACATAACGAATATGCACCAAAGGGTATGCAGTTCGAGGACAGAATAAATAATATGCGTTTAAAAATTACTTTTTGAAGACAACACTTCTAAAGAATCCAGTGTTTCCAATGTTACAGATGTACAATGAATTTCTAATTTTATTTTCGAATATTAAAATAATTAATTTTCAATTCTTTTGACCCATTTATGCCGAAGGTAAGAAAAAAAGCTTGAGCAAGGAAAAACCTGATAAAATGGCTTCATTGAGACACAGCTAAGTAATTTATCCAGTTTATTCAATAAAATCAGTTGGAAATAATAAAATATAAGGTGTCCTACATATAGGACGCCAGGCATTACGGAACAAAAATGGCACAAAATTGATTAAGCTCTACAACAGTAAGACTCTACAGTACATCTACTTTTTGTGAAAGTTTTTGATGCACTTGACGTGTAATCCTTTATCACACTTTTTGCACCTAGTTGTAGTCTTCTGGTGAGTGTGCACAGCGCGTCTGCTTGTCTTGAGGAATGAAAAAATGAATTGACGTTGTCCAACTGTTGCTTTGTTCCAATATCAGCAGGATGGCCTTTGCAACCTGGCTGTGGAGGTTTTGCGTAGTGTTCAAGATAATAAGACAAAACTCGTCTACGAAATGCTAGCAGATCGAGCTTCTCAGCATCTTTATTCCTTCTATGAAGAAGCCACGCTTTGTTCATAGAAACATAGATGAGATATGACACAATGGACAAGTACAATTTTTTACCTCTTATTGACACTCTGTACTTCGATATGTTCTCATCCATTCTATCTACACCACCCATTGACTTGTTGTAGAATTTTACGATTGCTGGCTGCTCTACTTGGATCCGTTGTCTTGTCTGCCTTGAAAAGCGCGTCGTCTGGGTTTGGGGGTAAATTCCAACAGCATTTGAACATAGAGATACCACACTGTTGTCATTCCATCGACAGATTATGATATTGTATTTTTCGTCGACTCTGAAATCATGGAAGCCTAGTGGTTTTTTATTTATCTCTTTGACATCAATGAGAGGACACTTCTCGGTTCTATTTTCTCTGACTGTGCCAGTTCCTTTCAGTCCCATCTCAATCAAGGATGATATAAGACTCACACTAGTTGTGAGTCTTATTGTAACATTGTAAGATTTAACTCTTAGTGAATAACTTCAAAACAGAGACATTATGAGTTTATGAACTAAAGTCTGAATTAGTCTAAATTCGGCAGTGTGTTGAGAGTGCAAGTTAGACATTTTAGATACAAGCCAATTATCTGACAAAACAAAATTCCACACAATGTACCCATGAATGGCCTTCTGCAACTAAACAATGATTCCAAATAGTACATCTATACATCAATATGCATGAAAAAATATGTACAATACGATATAAAGCAAAAAACTTCAGAAGGTTTTTCCAATAAATGGATGTACTGAACGAAGCTTCCTGTGACAACTAGGTTCGTTCAATGCCTAGCGACCTACATGTAGGACACCGTTGTTTAGTATTACCTCATGCCTCACATGTTGAATATTTTGATATATCTCTATTCTCTATCTAATAACAAGCTATTATACTAAAAGAATATGCACCTCACGACACAAAACAGTTATTCCTACATTTGGCATAACTTACTTTTTTGGTGACGCCATGCTTTTTCAGGTGAACTAATGAATGTACACTATTTGAGCGCTCCTGTGTGACAACCCCCGTGTGCAATCTCTAATCTGCCACTGAAACTAGTTTTTGGAAAGAGTACTGAATAACATGCAATCGGCAACAATTCGTATTTTAGTTATCTATCATCTGTAAGCAACAAAAAACTTTTGATGGTTAGCAGACCTACATGTAGGACTCCAGGCATAAATGGGTTAATTAATATCTAACATTTTTTCAAAACTATTTATTGTGTCAATTGATTCATGCATTGACTCCGATTTCACATAAGTGTGCAAAATTTCATATCAATTGGACAGGTAAAAGTGTGTCAAATATCAATTATAAGATTTGTAGCTGACAATATTATTTTTCAGTTTTTTAATATTAAAAAAAATTTATTCATAAAATTATTTATTTTGTCATTTTATTCATGCATTGTCTCCAACTTTACGCAAGTGTGCGAAATTTCAGATCGATAAGATATGTAAAAGTGTGTTAAATTTCGATTACAAGATTTGTAGCATACAGACAAACAAACAAACAGACAAACAAGAAGTGAAGTTAAAGAGAAGTGTTGTAAAATCAAAACTCCAAACATGATATACGGGTTATAACCCTCATGGGGAATGCCTCCACAAGACTGTCTACTGCTTTCGATATGTATGTATCACTGGTTCTTGTAGATCATGACGATTATGAAAATTTCATCCATCGATTAATTTTTAATTACAATGTCGCCTTATAATCATTCTCACCCTGATAGCGGTCGAAGGAGTCGCACTTCACGAATTTTTTGGTTTCACCATAAGTTTTCTTAACCAGAGGTTAAGAAAACCTATGTTTTCTTTTGTTAAGAAAACTCTTCTTTTTTACGTAGCTTGACCTGAGCAAAGTTGTAAACGAAATTATTCTTAAAGATAGGAGTTAGATTTCGTCCACATATAGTGCCAATCTATTGGCCATCTAATTTTCATGGTGCAGTATAATAAATTACGGTTGAAGCAAGAATGTTTACCGCTTCGGAGTATTCGAACATCAGGGTATTGTTGGTGTCAGAATATTGTCCGTGTGGGGGCCCTATGCGCTGCATCAGTCTGCGGGATTATTTTTGTCAAAGCAACATAAATAATTTGAGTTTCGAACCATTTGCCGCCATGGATCGGACTTCTGCAGTGATTGAAACACTTTCAAAAATTTCATCCCAAATATTTCAAGAATACTTCTAATATTATTTCAGTGCTAAACATGAACAGCGGGTACCATACATATGCTTCTTGTTACAAGTAATTCACTCATTTACTTTCATAGACTGTCAGAATTTATTACATTTATAAATCCTACATTTCAATCGATGTTATTGCCTTTACAACGCGTTTACAGCACTCTTGTTTCACCTTGGTTACAGCGATGGAGTGGGACAGTCCCGCGGCGACGTTGAAGCCTTCATCGGCCGGGAAGGGCGCCTGCCAAGGCTCATGCAGCACCACGCGCAGCCCTGACCAGGGCGACAGCAACGACAGGTAGCTCGCCGCGTGCAGGTTCAGCGTCAGGCTCAGGCCGCTCTGGTCGTGTCGGTGTCAAGGAAAATAAAGCAGCTTTAATACAGCGATATTGAGTATTTAGGTTGGAAACGTGGTAATTGACGTAAAAAACGTGGTAAAGTGCTTTATATGAAGTATGACAAAGAGTGAATATGAATAGTGAACTAACACTCGTATACGCACATTCGTATGAATAGTGTGTGCATTTGCTTTGATTTATGTGGCATGATATTTAGTCTTATGACGAATTCTGAGTTCTGGACGGCACAGACCACGACCACTTGGGATGAGCCGCCAAAAATCGTCCTTCCGTACCGGGAGTACAATATTATTTATTATCAACTCGAGCTCCTGAACCGACGTCGTGCGCAAATGCTTCGCTGTCCTTGGCTTAAAGCTTCGGTATAAGGTGGTGGATATTATATAGAATTATGGATAGTATAGAATTATGATCATTTTCATGATAAATGTGAATTTTTAGGAATACTGTAACATGTGTTAAAAATTCATCTATCCCATCTCATAATACGGGATTGTACGAAAAATGCTTTTCGCCTTTAAGTAATGCCCACGTAAATAAGTATTGTTTCCTCTGAAGAATTATTTCTTAGGTTTCTACAGATACGATTTGCATGTATTGTGTTTTCTTCTAATGTTCTTTCCTTCTCAGATATACTCATAGAAATTTCCGTATGATCTTTTAAATCGATGAAAATCGGTTGTAGAGTATTGAGAATTCCCTGTAAAAAATACAAATTTAATTTACAGCCGTCTATTATTTGCACATGTATCAATTTTATATATAATGTTGATTTATAATTATTTTTAATTTGTTTATGTAGAATAGTGAATGAGCATTTAAAGTAAGCCATTTCTATTCGATCAATGAAGCAAAACTTGAAATTCAAATGATACTGTTGTATTACATGGATTACAAAAGCTAATGAAAATTTTTGTACCAAAGTTCTCAAATTTAATTTTGAACGTAAAAACGTCCACCCATCAGCACTGACCTGCGGTCCTGTTTTATACGAAGCTCTGGGCTTGAAGTTCTTCCTGCGATCTTCGATGCTGACGTTGGGGCTGGATTCTCTGACGAGTTGTGGGCTGTTGAACGTGTAGCAAACTCCCATATCCTTCGTCGTGTACGGGTAAAATTGCCTGAAAATGTCCATGTGAAATCAAAGAGCCATTATTGCCATTATTATGTAGTGTTAGCCATTTAGCGAGTTCTATTTTGCAGTAAATTATAGCTTCCATTTACCTTGGCAACACGGTAAGGAAGTTAACGTCGCGCACAAAATTAATTGTTAATCTCGTTAATCATCATCATTCGGCTGATCCCCGCTGCAGGTTAGTTTAAGCTATAATAGGTTCCTTTTTATTATTTGAATAAAGTTTATATTATACTATTTTTTGTTTTCTTTATTCATCATAAACGACGATAATTTATTAGATTTACTCTTCAACAGATGCGCACGTTGGCAAGGTTATTATTTACACTATTTTTACTTGGCATAATATTTATTTTCAAATCCGACCATGTTGTTAATTTGTCCTGCATAAAAATCTCAGATCAAGTCTTTGGTTTTCAATCCTGTTGTTTTATTGTGTGGGTAATGACAATCTCTTATCTTAACTCTAACGAAAATTGTTAATGATACTATAAAATGGTATGATATCACATACATAGGATTTGTAGAAATCTCTGACAAAGAGAAGAATCTCTTGACAGTGAGAGTCCCTGTTTTCACATTGCCTATAAGAAAACATGAAAATCAAGTATCAGAGGAGTTTTCGGTGCTCCATCTTCAATTTTGCTCAAAATTAGACGATTTCAATCAGAACAAGTCCTGGTTGTGACGCTGCTCTTTTTGCTCGCCCAATAATTGTTTTTTAATTACTACGCTCCATTAACTTTATAAGCTTTGAAATGGAGTTCTGACTCCGGCAAAGAAAACGAAATACATTTCTATTTTCCGACCGCGGATTGTGTAGAGGTATATGTACCCAGGACTCCGGATGATTCCTTATTCCGTGCTTTAGATGTCTCTTGCAAATGAGACCCATCTCTGTAATAGGACAGTTTTTTATAATATTGGACGTTTGAGATATTCTATTTGTCGTTTTTATCCTCTTTCTACCTTCGTCATTTGTCACGACAAGAGAACCGTCTACGCGCCTAGTAAGCCACTTCGGCAACCAACTTGACAACCGATAAATAATAAAAATCAGGAACCATAATGTAACGTAAAACTGAAGAGTGATAACTTCGATTGATCAACGTAAAAAAATATTAGGTGTATATCATAATAACTTTATTCAAGTTCATATATGCATATTTGAGATGAATAATTGAATTAAGCGCTCTCGTAAATGTCAATACAATGACGATGTTGTTCTTACCAACAAAGGAAAATATATAGTGGCTTTTATAATATAGTGGCTTTTTTTCATAACGTTAGCGACTTTCCTCCACACAGACTAATTATCAATGCCTTTACTGAAAAATTTATTAAATGACGCGCAAATCGAGAATTGTTAACGACAAAAATGGACAACGAGAATATTTTCGAGAGCATTTTGGCTCCAGTGCGTGGTTTTCTGATCTACAAGGTAATTGTGTAGTAGTTACTGTACGTACAAGCTACAAGGATTTACAGACACCGGTTTTATGAAACTGCATGTCAAAAGTACGTGAGCTGTCGTCAAGAGACCGGTCATGAACACTGGCACGCCCCTGCAGTTCTAATCAGGCCGCTGCGTGTCTAGGTTCTTCACCTCGGAAGGTGAGTCCAAGCGCGAGCAGCTATCTGCCCTGTGACTATAAGCTGTCTACTGGATATGATAAAATGATCTACTAAATCACTTCTGAAAAATAGGATTACGCTAGAATTGTTGCTCAATAATTTGGACTCTTATTCAAATTATATTTTACAAACTTTAACCGCAGGATACTCGTTCGTTTATTCGTTTCTTCTGCTGTTAATAAAAAATTTTATTGCTGCCAAAACAAAAACATTCCAAATAATTTTATGTCTATACCGCAATGAATTTATAGAACATCTCCAAATGCTTCATAAATAAATAGAATTAAGTCCTGTGAACGAAGAAGATTGAACTGATGTTTCTTCGAAACAAGTTAAATAGAATTTAGCATCAAAATAATTAAAAACTGCCCGCATAGGCTCCGTGACTCATAGTTATCATTTATCGACGTATTTTTTCCATGCACTCTGGATTATACATGAAGTATTTATACCTTGTTAAATAGTATAATTACAGCCCATTTTTCATTGCCCAGGATCTTGAAGACACAAATTCGCGATAAGTTCGCCAGGGTCGCCGACCATGGAGGCCGAAGTTCACTTCGTGAGGAGCTCAAAGGACGAGAAATGGGCCATGTATCATGGATACCTAGGGTGAGTGCAGTGAAACGTCCCGGTGCTCGATAGTGATTTGCGAAATTCAGCTTCCACAACCTGTATTTTTGACTTGCGAATTTAAGAAGCCCTGTATAATTTTAAACAGAAAACTAGTTTAACGGCCGCCTTCGGCTCCTATTACATTGAAATTATGAATTCATGGGCCTGTCTGTTCATGTTTCTGTGTTGTTTCATTTGTTGATTTAGTTTTTAATATTTTTCAATGTGAACTTTTGTTTACTTATTGATTGTTCTTGCTTCAAGGGTTTTCACAGTTTTCCCAATTATAAAGAAATGGTGAATTATCTGGCTACTTTCGTTGAGATCTATAAGCTGTCAAGGGAATTTGATAATAATTGTAATAGATTGCAAAATTACTTTCTGGCTTTCTAATTTCACAGTATAAAGTTTCATTTACGTTTTTCTCGTCATTATTTATTTTAAGTAGAAAAAGTAAAAAATTTAATGTACAGAAAAATTGGATACATTTTCTCCAAACAAGCGGAGAAATTCACTCATTCACTAGTAACAGATTTTTGAAATAACAATTATTGAGCCTTTGATTTTCAATCAATAAAAATTTAAATTTAATTCAATCGATGCTTATTTTTGGGTCGATTTAGATTCGATATCCAGTATTAAACGAAGCGTGTCGCCATCATTAGGTTTTCCAATGCATGTTAAATCTTTTTTACGAGAGCAGCATTGATTGCAACTGGGGTTGTATTCTGATTGGAGAAGTATTCTTTTTTATTACTACCGCATTAGCGCCTCACCGTGAAAATACTCAAATGGAACCCAATCATTGTTCAGGCATCAGACTTAGCAGCTTTAACCGGTACAAATTCAACGCCCGTGGCAATGAAGAAGCAAATTGCTGATGCGTTTTAGTATCTTCTCTGCGGCGCAGAATGAAATTGATGCCTGAATAGTTCACAGGCAAGATCAAAGCTCTAGCAATGCGAGGATATATCATAAAGACTCCATTATCGATACGCGTTCCCCACGCTGGAAATGGTCGGTAGTTAACGGTGGACTTTTGTATATTAAATAATATACGTTTAATAATTACTTTTTAAAGACAATACTTCCAAAGAATCCAGTGTCTCCAATCTTACAGATGTGCAATGAATTTCTCATTTAATTTTCGATTATTAAAAAAAGTGATTTTTCGTTTTTTTCAATGTATAAAATTTTTTTAATATATAATTTTTTTCAAATTATTCATTCTGTGAATTGATTCATGCATTGCCTCTGACTTCACACAAGTGTGCAAAATTTCAGATCAATTAGACAGGTAAAAGTGCATCAAATATCAGTTATAAGATTTATAGCTGACCGAATTATTTTTTCTATTTTTTTAATATTAAAAAAATTTTATTTTTAATTTTAAATTCATTTATTTTGACATTTGATTCATGAATTGTCTCCAACTTTAAGCAAGTGTGCAAATATTCAGATCGATTGGATAAGTAGAAGTGTGTAAAATTTCGATTACAAGCTTTGTGGCAGATAAACAAGAAGTGAAGTTCAGAGGAGTGTTGTAAAATAGGCTAATTTCGCTGCCCATTTTACTGTCACGCATCTGCAGGAATGTTAGGTGTTATTAGAAGAAGATACAAAGACTATCAACAAAAACAAAACTGACTATGTAGACATAGTTAGAGTAACATTCTAGTTCCGTTAGACCTTTCAAATTTTAGAATTTTTGATTTTAGAAACGTTAAGTCAGCCTAATTTTCGTATCCACTTGAATTCAATGGGTACAACTGAATTCATGGAATAATAAAACCATTGACGAAGAACATATTCTTCGTGCTTCTGGTGCTTTTGTCAGCAAAGTATTGATTTATGTCCAACGCGCTCATCTGTTCGTGTATGAATACAAAGTATCAGCGTGGTTCGTGCAAAGCTAAACGATATCACATTTCTGCGAGAAATTGCAGCAATTATTGTCGTTTCGAGCTTGAATGTCGATGATTTGCAGTAATAAAGCATAGTCGTGTTTAGTACCAAAATTACTAACCATCTTTACGAGCCTGGATGACGAAGGGTTTGCAGCTATAAAATAAAGTCGTGTTTAGTAACGAAAATGTGATCAGGGAAAAGTTCATATTATTCTACTTTATCAGATGTCGCCTACGTTGTCGTTTTGAATTTCTTCTCCATTTGTGGAAACCGACCAGCAGTGTAAAAGACGACTATATTCACACATTTAGAGGAAGGTGACCAAAATTTTCGTATGATCGTGACTTTCGGTCTCTCGTTTTTTGATTAGCAGACTGAGTAAAAACATGCAACTTATATTGGCTCAAGGTGCGCTTTATGCGTGTTATGCGTTTTCTCAAAACCTCTTCTGCAAAATTATAATTCAACCTTGTTCTTTACTGAACGGCAATATTAATGGAATATAATAATTAATAATGCAATAGTAACTGAAAAACATACATGCAAACTCGTGAAAATATTCCATTCGAGACAGCTTCCACACTTTGTTACAACAGAAGAGGTAAAGTTTATTAGCATGAACACGGGGTTGAAGTTTCATTCTCAAAGATCAATCAAGATCATTCAAACGTCGTAATTAATAATTGAATTGAATTAAAAAATTCTTTTTGTGTAAAAAAGTAGCTCGAACACGGGGTTGAAGTTTCATTCACAAAGATAAATCAAGATCATTTAATGATTGTAATTGATAATTGAATAAAATTAATAAATTCTTTTTGTATAAAAATTTGTTTTGGGCAATGTTTTGAAGGACAAGAGACTGTTTCTTGATAATCGAATCATAACCGATCAAAATTTTAATTCCTGTCTGCCGCTGGCGCAAGGACGCCCCAAGCTCGCTTAGCGCGTAAATTAACGGTTATATTTCCGCTTTAGGTTCTGGTTGTGCACGGGAGATAAGCGCCTGATTAGGGTCCGGTTTATTCCTTGACAACCGTGGGGCGAGTGCGGGGCGCGCGCATTTGGTACCTGATACGTTTGGGACTGACAGCCGAATATGAAAAGTACGTTAAAAATGACCCCAATTTTCAACCCCAATTTTCCTCATTACCTACAATATTCTCCAATATTTACCAGAATGCAAGATCCTCTCAGATTGCCCGAGCAAAACAATCTTCAATATTCATCACCAGTCGACATTCTCACACAATGCCCAAAACCAAACATTTTTCAATATGCAATAGAACTCAACGATCAAGATTCCACAATATACAACACCGCTCAATATTATCCCACATTATCCATGTACAAAACGATCCACCAATTCACCCGTACCAAGCACTCCTACCTATTGCGGTAGTAGCGGTACTAATCATTTTATACGTACGGGTGAGCAAAAAATTCTCTCACCTTAACCAGTATTCAACCTTCTCTCATATTCGCCAGCACCAAATATTCACACACACTGTTTAAGCAGCATCCCGCAATAATCAGTTGAATCAGTCCTCAAAATTTTCCAAAAATATTTGCAAACAACTGCCTATGTGTCTACAGGGCTCAATTCTAACCACTCCGACATAGCGCATATTCAATATAGTTGCTAATTCCTATTCCCAGGTATGAAGTACCTAAAATATAGTGAAATTATTCGCGGTAATGCTATTCTTTCCAATCCCGTGTAACCAAAAAATCCCGAATAACGCACGCATCCTCTCACATTAATCCTCGCTCGAATAACGCAAACATCCTCTCATATTAACCAGTATAATACACTCTCTCATTAGTCTCATATTCCGTCGACCAGTTGGCGGAATATAGTCTCATACCCCGCTGATCAGTAGCTGTCCGCCGACCAGTTGGGAAAGTTGCCAGGCGCCGCTACTTAATTTGAGCACGGAACGTCAATCGACTGCTGACGAATCTAAGCCTTCGGTTCCACGATCCACAAAACGATCCTGATGTCTTGGTTGGTGAATCAGAAATTATAACCTCGAGTATACGAACACGAACAGCTGAAATAACACGCTCGTGCCAAAATATACCCCTAGTAAAAAAATTCACCAAAAAATTTCAGCAAAAATCTTAAAGCTCAACGGAGTGTTCTTGAATGTCGTCATACTGAATAGCGGGTAGAACTGTGATGCAGGCAAAACGATGTGTTAGGTTACACTATTGGTGATACTGGGTCTCAGTCCTCTCAGGTTATACTGGGTCTACGTTAACACTGAGTCTCAGGCGACACTGGATCTCAGGTAACTCTGGGTCTCAGAAAGGGAGCGTCTAGGCTAGGGTAAAATTTATCTCGGCTATTTACAGACGGATCACTCTGAAACTTGGTACGCATATGTAAAACAGAAATCTAAGACTTTTTCCTTCATGTGAATTTTTGGAAAAAAATGAAAGAAAACTAGAAAATCCTAGAAAACGGCCAAAAATGGGTTTCCGTAGAAATCTATCTCCTACTAGGATTTTCAAGGTACAACATCGAGACACATATCATTCGATGTGTAAAGACCATATCTATGAATTTAAAAGCAAAGAAAAGTCCACAAAAATTCATATCTTTATAGAAAACGTTTCGGAGACCAGCTCCATCGTCAGTTCGTAGAATCTAGAATCACGAATCAGAAGTCACAAATTAATACATATGATAGAATTATGTTGTGAGTTTACGTAATCAAAGAATGGTTTGACATGAGAAGGATGTTTGAAAATTAAAAAGGTGTTATCGACGTATCTGTTATAGAATATTGGCTTAAAATCGAGAGGACAATTGGCCAGCCAAGAAACCTCGTGAAAACACAAAAATATTTGCGAATGAAAAAAAAAATATATATATATATAAATATTTGCGAATGAAAAATAAAAATATTTGCGAAATAAAAATATTCCATTCGGCTGTGCGCGCTCACGCCGAACAGTGTGATGTCCCTATTTCTGATAGTGACTTTAGGGTGTTAGCTTCCACCTCCGGGACTTCCGATTTACGCATTTTAGAATCACTGTACATCTTTAAACTTAGGCCCAGTTTGAATTCAGCTGCTAGCTCCTATCCCCTTGAAATTGTTAATAGATAGTTCTTTTTTTTTTGCTCCGTCTATTACTTGTAAATTTAGGTTTTTAATTTCGTTCTGTGCTTTCAATGTATTAATTTGTGACTTCTGATTTGTGATTCTAGATTCTACGAACTGACGATGGAGCTTGTCTCCGAAACGTTTTCTATAAAGATATGAATTTTTGTGAACTTTTCTTTGCTTTTAAATTCTTAGTTAATTTGCGATTTAAGCAAACAACTGATATAAAGACCATATCTATAAAACGCGTTTATGGAAATTCTCATTTTTGTGGGTGTGGGGGCATTTTTCGTAAATTTTTCGATTTTACCCCCCCCCACACCCCCCGTTTTGTGGAATAAAATCCAAACTATAAAGAAATTAGAAAAACGCCTACAGAAATTTGTTGATATTTTTTTGGCGCATCGAATGGTATATGTCTCAATGTTGTAGCTTAAAAACTCTAGGAGGAGATAGGTTTGCCATGAGAGAGGTTTTCAGGTTTTTAAACTTTTCAGTAGAGGCGAAAAACCGCGGCGCGCTACGTAAAGGCATGTAACGTAGCTTAGATACCGAAGGAAAGCGTTATCCAACTTCAAAGTCAGTCAGCGGTGCATAGGACGACTACATCAACACCTTTCCGCATGATGGCTGAGTGGAAACTGAGCTGCAGGTCCAGACTCCAGTGAGAGCACATTTTATATGGCTTGGCCGTAGTTATCCCCATAGACTTTTGTGAAGGGACCCCACCAACCTTCCCCCTTTTGGGATCTGTCCTGAACGCATAAATCAACGAACAGAGGTGGTTCTAGTACCGTTCGATGCGACAGAAAGTAAGCTTTAAGATGAGCCTAAAAACCGGAAAAGCCGAAAATTTCGATTTTTAGGCTAGACGCTCCCCTTAACGTCGAATTTCAAGCAACTCTGTGCTGCGTGTGGCCATGGGCTGCTATTGGAATTTGTGTTATTTTAAATAACCGAATGTCATTATAAATTACCTATTCGTAATTTTTTGCTCAGAAATAATCTACAAGTATTAATGAAATATCATTTCCTGAAAGCCATTCTGAAAAATGCGGTCATAATTCCTCTTTATCAGGGATGAAGATTCGTGGGAACAACCGCCGTCGGACTTCGACATGCCGGTAGAACCAGAGAACCGCTGGACGAGGGTGAAGACCCGCACCAAAGAGTTCCTGGAAACCGTCACTATGAATGGCATCATGCAGATCTGCGGGTAACCGGAAACATTTCAGTGTATTGTATGAATTCTATACAAAGTCTACAGATTGACTGAAAGTTTTCGACCAAGGTCAATCGACCCATAAATGCCCCGAATATATGATGAGTGTCACAGTACGTTGTTTCAGCGCCCGTCTTTGGTTGCGTCGGCTCGCGTGGTTGTCGTACCTCATTCTGTGCACGGTGTACAGCCTCATGCAGTGCTACAACGTCTACAATGAGTACATGAAGTACCCTAAAGCTGTGGCTGTTCAGGTGGGGCATTAAGAATATATATACCTCAGAAACGATTTACAAATCTGTTGCATCCAGTGGCACAATGCTGTGCTGATCGTGGCTTATAGGCTTCTAGTGTGTTAACAACAGGCAGCTATCATTCTATAATAGAGCACTTCCTCTGAAGTTACTATTGCAAAAAGTTAGTAATTTCAAGAGTGTCTGAGTCTAACCCAGCAGGCATCTGACGTTGAAACAACGTTAATTATTGGTTAATTTCAGATTGAAATGTTGAACAACCAAAATTAACGTCATATCAACGTCGAAATCTGACCAACACTAGAAGGGACGTAAAACAACCTTATTCCAACGTTGAAATAACGTCGATATTGGTACAATACTAGAAAGGACGTAAAACAAACTTATTGTAACATTGAAATAACGTCGATATTGGTACGTTGAGTTTTTACTAATTTTTAAACGTTGAATCAATGTTGATATCAGATTGAGATGCTGAACAACCCAAATTATACGTCCAATAAACGTTGAAATCTGATCAAAACTAGAACGGATGTAAAATAATCTTATTTCAACGTGGAAATAACGTCGATATTGGTACGTTGAGTGTTTACTAGTTTTTAAACGTTGAATCAATGTTGATTTCAGGTTGAAGTGCTGAACAACCAAATTTAAACGTCATATCAACGTCGAAATCTAACCAACACTAGAAGAGACGTAAAACAACCTTATTTCAACGTTGAAATAACGTCGATATTGGTATGTTGAATTTTTACTAATTTTTAAACGTTGAATCAATGTTTATTTCAGGTTGAAATGCTGAACAACCAAAATTAAACGTCTGATCAACGTCGAAATCTGACAAAACTAGAACAGAAGTAAAACAACCTTATTTCAACGTTGAAACAATGTTGATATTGGTACGTTGAATGTTTATTTATTTTTAAACGTTAAGCAACGTCGTAGTAGCAACATCGATTCAACGTTGCATTGTAACGTCAGTACGAAGTTGCATGAAAGATGTTGCTTCAATTTTCATTCTAAACCTCCTTTCACCCCGATATCAAAGTCGTAATGTGTAGTTGATTCAACGTCGATTCAACCATAGAATTCAACGTTGCAGCAACGTCGTAGTAGCAACATTGATTAAACGTTGAATTGTAACGTCAGTACGACGTTGCATGAAAGATGTTGCTTCAATTTTCATTCTAAACCTCCTTTCACCCCGATCTCAATGTCGTAATGCGTAGTTGATTCAACGTCGATTCAACCATAGAATTCAACGTTGCATCAACGTCGTAGTAGCAACATTGATTAAACGTTGAATTGTAACGTCAGTACGACGTTGCATGAAAGATGTTGCTTCAATTTTCATTCTAACCCCCTTTCACCCCGATCTCAATGTCGTAATGCGTAGTTGATTCAACGTTGATTCAACCACCGAATGCCTGCTGGGAAGTCATGTCGAGCTTGCTAGCTGCTTAAAAGCTGCACTTCAAGTTCGACCGAGCGGAGATAGATGCTGATTTAAGTGCTACCCGAGTAATGGTCAGCACCTGTGGCAGAGTCGGGCTCAAATCAAATCCTAATTTTGTTAGGGGACCGCGGGATGCCAAAATTGACTACTGCTCGCCAAAATAAATTTTGTGATCTCAGCTTCAAACGGAGCGCCCAGCGAAGTTTCCAGCGGTGACTTTATGCAGCCTGAACCCCATCAACAACGAAGAGGCGCTACGCAACGACTCCGTCTACGGCGCCTTCATCGACGTCCAGGAACAGAACTCTGTGGCTGGTGAACGATTTTGAAATTATTATTGATTATGATCAATCAATTAATTATTCAATCAAGGAACTAAAAAATAGATTCCTGTGCATCCGAGAGGTAATATAAAAGAATAACTTTTAATTTCGTTCACAACAATACTAACCTTATGCCTGTATGTTTGATTACGTGCAAATTTGTTTAGCCCCACTAATAAATTCTTTTGTCATACTATATGATTTGAATAATATTATCAGCATTTAATGTAACTGCAACTTAAGTAGCGCTAAATTGTGTAGGGTTTTATTCCCTACGCTGGAGGTAATCCTCTTCTAGGAATGATCAAATTAGTAAGCGCTAAGCAGGATAGAAATAAGTAGTTGACAATTTAGGTATTTTAATCAGAATTTATTCAAAGCTTCGCATTTTAGTGGGCAGTTCTTCATATTTAAGGCAGTAGGTAGAAATCCATTTATAGAAAGCTGCGTCCAGGTTTAATTTAATTTGGCAGAAAGGCAGCAGATGTTGACGATTACTCGAGATACTGGTCAAACAAACGCATCATTACAATAGAGTCAATAAGCTAGTAAATAGTAAATTTACGCTAATAAAAGCATATGGCTCACCTTAATCTATTAAGATTAAGTGCACATACTACGTAGTGCTTTTAGACGTAGAAATCAATTGTAGTAATGATTTAATTTAACGCGTGGCAGTTCCAAACATAAATATAGGTCACCTTAGTATAGAGAATGACCACCTTGGCCAGCCAAGGTAATAATTTTAAGGTTTAAAGTTTAGAGGTTAACAGTTAAAGTTTATAGGTTTTAAGGTTTCAAGTCAAATAGGCAATTTGACGAGCTGGCCAAAGTGTCAAAAGAAGTGAAAAAACGCATGCACCCCAAAACTGAAATTTAAACAAAGCAAAGGTTGTGCACAACAAATTAACACCATTCATTTAGAGAATTAAGGAAACTAAGGTAACATTAAGCACGTAGAGGAACAGAACACGACCGCGCAGTTAAGAGTTTACAGAATTAATCTTTTTTACGAGAGCAGCAGCAGCGGCTCAGCCTTATATGGACTGAGCACGTTCTGCTTCTTCGCCGTGGTCTTTCCAGAAGCCCGGATCGGAAATTTCCCGAACAATTGCTTAACTATATAAATAACATCCATGGAATACTCAATTCGCACATTTTGATGGAAAGTCTGATGTGACTTTATCATCAAGTATTATCGAAGCTAAAATTGATAATCCTTATTTAACTCAAAAAATTCGACTGCGTGATTTTTCGCAAATATATACTAATTCGTAATTTTTATGCACCTGAAATCGTAAATTAAGCAAAAAATCACTTAACAATTCTTGTTGATTTGTGTGCATCATATTTTGAGTTCATTTAAACCTTCAATTAGTTAAGAAGATAATTGCTTTATTTTTATCATAATTTGCTTTCAGAATGTGCCGGCCTTAAAAATGTCAGCGATGATCCACTGGCAGATGGTGAGAATGTTGATATGGGAATATAAACTTTCAAGATATGGGCATGATTAATTGAAATTTTTACTCCAACGACTTCTTTTCGATAAACCTGACTAAATGCGTAGATTTTCTATTTTCATTCCCCTTCACATACGTACATATAGAATTGTGCGGGTGTTGATCGATGTGAAGCTCAGAAAGCTAATACCGTACACAAATCCTTTTTATGGTAAATTAACAGTATTTTGCGAAATGATTTACAGACATATGCGAAGAAAATTGCGACTTTGAGCTACAAACTTACGATTACTACGACTTGAGCAACGATACAAACAATGACAGCTCCACCACCGCGTTTTCTACTGGTACATCGCAAGCATCATCCACATCAACGACTCTCCTCTCGCAAACTCCGAATTCAACGGCTGAACCCGCAGGTAAAGTCAAATATCTTGCCAATTTAACAACTATTCTGATTAATGCCTATTCTATTTCTTATAACGTAACAGCTAGTAAATTCAAAACGAGATCTCAATTTCTACTGTTGCAGGTACAGTTGTATTGTTCCAATGAATTCTATTCAAAATTTCGATTTTTACAGTAGCAAGTACTTCTCCTTCTACTGAATACGCAACAACCGGCGACACAAACAGTACTACAAATGATAGTTTCGCGTCTCGATATGTGTAATTGCTACAAAAGGTTAAACTTGATACAGGGAGGTCCAAAAACAGTTTTTTTTGTTTAGAATAAGAAAAGGAGTTCAATTTTGATAATACTCGCATTTCTTTGGCATTGACGTCAGCCCATAATTGAATTAATCTTCAGACGAGTCTGCGCTCATGCACATAGACGATGCATTGCTGCGACTGCAGTGCAACTTCATCTACCAGTATCAAATGATGCAAGAGCCCCTGAACATCTCCATATTTGCCACTGATAATGGTACTAAAAGCTACGTCACCAGCGAACTGGTCAGAGTTGTTGGGGATCTGAAGTTTTGTCCGCAAATTGGTGAGTTGTGCTTCAACGGACTTCGCAGTTCATAATTTCATGTAATATGTCCAATGACTGGAGCAGTATAGGCATTAAGGGCCACATGATGAACATTAAAAATGGGTTTGCGGAGGCAAGTTCATTGGTGATTATACATTCCGTCCACTTGCCGGTGTGCCTCTGTCCACTTGCCTCTGAAATTACCTTGCAATTTTTTCACTAATAAGAACCTAATACCGGGCTTTCTTTTTCCCACTGCATTTATCAGAGCTGTGGAATGCACAGGCTGTCACCATTCGTTACAACCGAGCTTGTAAAAAGGAAGTTTATGAGGACTTTCTAGGAAACTACACTGGCATCAATATAGGTTGGTAGCTAGCCTGGTTGAATTTCACTATGTTATGCTAGATATTAACTATGTTCGGTTCTAGTTACACATTTAAGAGAAATTTTGTAGAATTTTCAGAGAAATTTTTTTTTGCAAGAAATTATGCTTTCAATAATTATTAGTTGTAGCCCAAATTTATTTCTTTTTACAACGCTTCTCTTAAGCTTCACTTCTTGTTGTTTTTCTTGTTTGTTTGTCTGTCACGAATCTTTTAATCGATATTCAACATACTTCTACCTTCTATTCAAACGATCTGAAATTTTGCACACTTGCGTAAAGTCGGAGACTGTGCTTGAATCAAGTGACAGAATAAATAATTTTGAAAATATTGAAGAAAATTCTAATATTAAAGAAAATTTAAAAAATAATTATTTGTTTAATATATGAAAATAAAATAAGAAATTCATTGTATAAGTGTAACGTAGGAGAAACTGGTCTCTTTAGAAGTGTCTTTAAAAATAATTTCTAATTGCATATTTTATTTAAAATAAGTTTTGTTTACCACATTTAATAATTTTCTTGTGTTTTTGTGACTTCGACCAGCAGGTGGAACACAATAAATTTAGCTCGTTATTAATTTAAATGCTCTTCCGTAAATAACGCTTTACACGTATAACTCGAGTACTCGTAAGCGCAATCTATTTCTAGTCGCATTTTTTAGGGCACGAGTTCATTCCTACAATGCGCTTTCGACCGCATTGCACATTATTTCTTATACGCAATAAACTTTAATCAATCCAGGATTCTTCGCCCGAACTGACAGTATCTTATTAAACCGATCGAAAATTTGGTGCTCTATAATGAATTTAGTTTTTTGTCGGAACCACAGCTTATTGACATGACATTTTAAAAAATTTTTAGGGACTTTTGAACTCAATGAAACTTGTCGCTGACTCGTGAATTATTATGATGCACAGTTTACGAAGAGACCTACATCAGCCCAACTGAGATGAAGGTTTCTTGTGCTTCAGGAACATACACCCCTCTGGGTGAGTGAATTGCATTATTTCATTTTAAACTCAAAAGAACTTGAAAATTTTGAAAATACATTACGGAATTATGGAAAACAGTTTCGAAAAAACGTTACTGTTGAAGATGTTGCAACATTCACGTGGCTTTTGAATTCCTTCAATAAATGTTTATCTGGCCTTTCAGAAATATGGCTGGAATTGGAAAAGGATGAGATGTCCGAGAAGCGAGTCCAATCACTCATAAGCCGCAGCCGCACGTTCGACTTGTCGGACCTCAGGGGGCGCTTTGCCCCCGACCGCGACGTGGCCGAGAAGACGGCGAGGAAACGAGAAGACTTCGTCCAAGTTTGCAGCATCGACAACGTCCATTGCAATTACAAGTAATTTTGCAATTACAAGTAATGTTGCAATTCCAAGTAATTTTGCAATTACAAGTAATGTTGCAATTCCAAGTAATTTTGCAATTACAAGTAATGTTGCAATTCCAAGTAATTTTGCAATTACATGTATTGTTACAATTACAAGTAAGTTTGCCTTTACATGTATTGTTGCAATTATAAGTGAATTTGCAGTTACAAGTAATTTTGCTTTTACAGGTACTGTTGCAATTATAAGAAATGTTGCGATTACAAGTGATGTTGCCATTACAGGTACTGTTGCAATTACAAGAAATGTTGCAATTACATGTAATGTTCTAACTACAAGTAATGTTACAACCACAGGTAATGCTGTTATTACAAGTAATTACAATTAATAATTCAATTACATGTAATGTAATTGAATGTAATGTAATGTTGTAATGTAATGTAATGCAATTACATGTAATGTTGCAAGAGTCAGTGATGTCGCAATCGGGAGTAATGTTGCAAGTACATGTACTGTAGCAATTCCATGTAATGTTGCAATGACAAGTTATGCTACAATTTCCTGTATGGTTGCAATTACAAGTACTTTTACAATTACTGGTAATGTTGCCATGACAAGTAATGTTGCAATTACAAGTAAGGCTGCAATTACAAGTATTGCTGAAAACTTAAAAGTAAAGAAAACTCCACAAAAATTCATAGTATCTTTAAAGAAAACGTTTCGGAGTCCAGCTCCATCGTCAGTTCGAAAATTCTAGAACACAGATAAATCAGTAATTAGTGCAGTCAAGAATACAACGAAAAATCAAAGCTGTAAAACCTACCTATTTACAAACAGAGGCCTAGTTTGAATTTAGCTTCTAGCTCTTACCCGCTTGAAATTGTAAATACAGTTACGCGCATATTTATTGGCAAATTTCAACTCTAAATTTAAATATTGCACCTATGTCCAAGATACTGATGAAATATTAGTGTGCTTGTATTAAAATTCTAGCCTGTAATCGTGTAAACTAATTTCTCACCTTAAAAATATATTATTCATTTAATATTTCCATGTATATCTTATTTTGTGAATTGATTGTTATTTTCCTCGTGCAAAATTAATGGCAACCTTTACATAAAATCAATATAACTCATCATTGTTGATCAAGAATATTCTAGGTTGATGTGAGGATGACTCTACAACATTTCAGAACATTCCAAAACACTATGTGCCTATACTGTAAACCTATATGCCAAATTTGCGCTTGCTCAGTTAGTCGTTGGAAGCAATCGTATAAACACATCTCCAAGATTTTCTAAATTCAACTATGGCGAAGACTTCTGAATACTCACAGGACATAAGGAAGTGTGCAGTTGAACTGCACAACAAAGGAAATGGATATCGAAAAATATCATCAACTCTGAATGTTCCAATTTCATCCGTAAGGAATATTATTGTCAAGTTCAGGAATGATGGGACCACTGCTAATCGAGCACGAACCGGTCGTAATCGAAGATTAACCGAAAGAGATGTGCGTTCCTGCATGAAAATAGTAAATAGAGACCCGAAGATCACTTCCAAGGAATTGCAATCACATCTGGCTAGTACTGGAAAAACTGTGGATGTGTCGACAGTGCGACGCTACCTGAACCGTGAGGGCCTTCACGGGCGTGTACCAAGGATGAAGGCACTGTTGAAGCCAATTCACAAGGAGAAGCATTTGGAGTTCGCCAGGAAGCACATCGATGAGTGTCAACAGTGCGACGCTACCTGGACCGTGAGGGCCTTCACGGGCGTGTAACAAGGATGAAGCCAATTCACAAGGAGAAGCATTTGGAGTTCGCCAGGAAGCACATCGATGCTACTCAAGCAGAACTCAATAATATATTGTGGTCGGACGAGACAAAGCTTTAACTTTTTGGTGCGAATGACAACCGCTTTGTATGGAGGAAATCTGGTGAAACTCTGCTGGAAAAGAACACTCTACCTACTTTGATGCATGGTGGTGGGTTCATCGTGTTGTGGGAATGCTTTGCTGCTGCAGGTACTGGGAATATTTCTGTGATTGAAAATTTATGGAGGGAACTCAAGAGGCGTGTTCATAAAAGAAGACCCAGCAACATCGAAGAATTGAAGACTTTTGCCATGGTAGAGTGGCACAAGATTCCTACTAAAACATCACAACACCTCTTAGAAACATGCAAGAAGCGTCTGTCTGCTGTCATTGCTGTCAAGGGAGGTCACACAAAGTGTTAATATAGAGTTGCCAATAATTTATAGGCTTTTTTTAAATGTTGCCATTACTTTTGCTTTTGGTGTTTTTCTAATAAATATAAATACAACAAAGATCAAACGTTTTATTATCCGTTATGCACAGTAATTAGATGTTCTTTGATCAATTTAACTGAAAATAAATGCAGAAATTGCAATAAATGCTTCAAATTATATTATTTCTCAAATTAAATATTTTTAAGTGTGTTGCCAATAAATATGCGCGTAACTGTAGGGAGGTTTTACAGCTTAGGCTTTTCATTGTATTCTTGACTGTACTAATTACTGATTTATCTGTATTCTAGAATTTTTGAACTGACGATGGAGCTGGATTCCAAAACGTTTTCTTTAAAGATACTATGAATTTTTGTGGAGTTTTCTTTGCTTTTAAGTTTTTAGTGAATTTGCGATTCATGCAAACGTGCGACATTATTACAAGTATTGTTGTATCTACAAGTAATGTTGTAATTACATGTACATGTAATGTTGCAATTACAAGTAATGTTGCAATTACAAGTATTGTTGAAATTACAAATAATGTTGCAATTACAAAAAAATTGCTAATTCCGGAAGTTGCAATATCCCAGAATCCGGAATTCCGGATTCGGGTTAAGATTGTGGGTACATGGTCATTAACCTGCTAAGCTGTTTTTGAAGATTATGACGATCCAAACTAAATTTGATTGGCAAGACTCGGGGTAAAATTGTGGGTAAATGATTGGTAACCTATGATTCAAGCTGTTCATGCAAACTGTGCCTATTCGCTCACACTCCTATCTCCTTACAAGTAATGTTGCAATTGCAAGAGGGACTATATAATACTTTCTGAAAGCCAACTCATACCTTATTCGCTTTCTTCTTGAGATTTATTCAGTACACCTTATTAGCTGACTCATCTATCTATATTTAAAGCAATGTCATACTATATTTACTTGCACGAGTATGATGTTGATATGCCTCTTAAGAGGAAGATTTACCCCAAAAATTGAAATTGATTTTCGTTTTCTGATCTCATTTTGTAGCTATAAAATGGCTCCTCTAACGCAACGAACCACATGTATGTGAATATTTTAGTTTGTGCGTTGGGCAGTTTATATCTTCTGAAAAATAAATATATTTTCGCAATAGGTACAAAGATTTCTCTAAAAATATTTTATTTATAGATTATTATTCTCGTTGAGCGTCTCAACAATAAGTCCGGCTACGCATTATGCATCCGGCCCTCAATGCCAGTAATTGTTGATGAGAAAGTCGGAGTTACAGTACCAAGCATTTTTAATATTTTTTACTTATATTTGAACCCGTGTCACTTATTTGCCTCTCTTGTACAATTGAAATTTCCGTTTCACGACTTCCTCTCGATCATTAATCTATTTACTCTCTAGATTTATGAGCTACAACATCGAGAGGAGTATCATTTGATTCGTAAAGCGTATATCTAGTAACTCTAGAAGCCCTTTTTCAGATTTATTCATTGTATGGATTATATAATACACAATACAAACCAAAAATTTCTAAAATTTATAATATATATTATAAAAACAATGGAGAATTTGGTGTTGAAGAAAAACGGAAAAATTCTTCTAAAAAAGTAAAGCGAAATCTAAAAAATGCTTCTACAATCACTAGATATTTGCATTACAAATCTAATGAAATGTCTTCCAATGTTGTAGCACGTAAAACAAAATAGGAAATTTTCTTTGCATTTCATGTTTTAATTAATTTCCTTAAAAATTTAAACGAACATAATATGCTTGTATTAGTGTTGTCTATGTGCGTTCGAAATTTCAGGAAGATCCGTCAGGTGCAACATTAGTTTTTTGGATACATCCCTTTTAATTTCCACCCTTCAGTATTTCCTATATATTTCAATTTCCGAACATTCTCGTTATTTTCATATCGATCTGAGAATTTTTGTTCCGGCTTTTAATAATTTTCAATCTATTCAGTAGGGTTGCCATTTTAGTTTCGACCCTAACAGATGAAGGCTATGAAGTAATAGTAAGCTATCATTAAACTCCCTTCAAATTTATGATCATTAAACTCAATTCAAAAAAATTAATTTTACCCATCATGCTCATTGGTTCATTTTACCACTCTTTTGAATAGCCAATCGTTTAATAATAACGAGTTGCTCTTATTCGACCTTCACTCTTAATTTACCATTTGAACTAGTGTCTCCAAAAAAATGAAATTACTCCTTCACATTTATGAGTAATAGCACGAGAGAAACAATAACAATAGCTATCTTTTCATCGTAAATGTTCGAATGACGCCCATTGTTTTCCATGATATTTATTGTTTTTTACATACGCATAGTTAACTTGAGTAGCTGTGACCTCTTTCACCAATAATTCAAGTGATTATTATACGCGTAATTAATTAAAGGAGCCACAGACCTTGCTTCTGCAGCTGATCAATCTGACCAAAATATAATATGGAGGTCCTAGAAACAATCATCCAGGAACTAATCTGATGCTCGATTTTAATTTTTTTATTATGGGCAATGTGAAAACACAGTTAGAGATTATTTTCTTTATCAGAGATTTCTAAAAAACCCTATTTTCGTGATACCATAACATATCATCAGAGGTGGGCAGTAGCGCGCTACATGTAGCGGTAGCGGTAGCGGCGCTACATTTAAGCAATTGTAGCGGAAGCGGTAGCGCCCGCTACAAATTCAAGTACCGATACGAGGTTTTGCCGCTACAGCGCTATCGCTACATTTATAGATAAAGCCTTTTGATTTTACTTAATAGTGTTAAATATTATTTAAAAACCAGCATGATACATACATAATATAAATCACAGAATAAAACTGTAAGAAAGATTTCGGTGTAATGTTGTCAACCTCTGCCTGTTACTAGTGTCAACATGTTAGTTGTTACTTGTTGTTGTTACCAGTTACCACTTATAGGTATTTTTTTCATGTTTCAGTTTGCTCACAGTTATTTTTATGTTTCACCTTCCCTACATGGATGTCTACTTTAATCTACCAATCTCAAAAATAATCCACATATGGTATACAGGGTAACCCCCCCAAAAATTGCAAAAGGTAAAGGCTTTAAACGAGGTAAACGCGAAAAGTATTTAACGTAGAAACATTAAATAAAAAACCACATCAAAGAGTATAACTTCAAATTTTATTCAGATTATAATCAATGTTCAAAATGACCTTGCTGTTGAATACGCAGCTTAATACGTTTTTTTTCAAAATTTACGGTTACTGCAGAAAAGGTATCCTGGTCAATAAGTGCGAGAGCTTCACGAATTGCTATCTTCAGATTGTCAATGCTGCTTGGTCTTGTACTGAATACTTTTTCTTTCACGCAACTCCATAGGAAGAAATCCAAAGGTGATTCATTAAGGGGGAGGTCTACCTTCCGGAAAAACTTTTTTGTTTACGGACGGATCTTTCTGAAACTTCACACATATATGTAAAACCGCAAAAGAATCACATTTTGTTCGTGTGATTTTTTCGGAAAAATCTATAGAAAACGTGAAATTCATAGAAAACGGCCAAAAAGGGGGTACTGTCGAAATCCTACTCCTAGAGTTTGAAGCTACAGCGAAGAGACATATACCATTCGATTCATAAAGACCATACCAATCGAGAAACGAAGCCCGATTTTTTATTTTTGCCTTAGTCTTTTTTGTACACGCATTTAAATTTTTGTTTTCTGCAGATTTCCCCCACCTTTCCCTCCATTTTGAATCCAAACTATGCACAAATCTAAAAAAGGGCTTCGTTACTCGATAGGTATGGTCTTTACGAATCGAATGGTATGTCTCATCGCTATAGCTTCAAAACTCTAGGAGGAGTAGGATTTTCCGTGACGAGAAGTTAAACTTTTCAGGAGAGCGCGACAAAGTCCCGCGCGCCTCGAAATAGGCACTCAATGTAGCATGGCTACCAAACTACAGGCTTCTGTAGCTTGCTTCCACTCAAGGATGGTAGCAGCGACTTGCAGTACACCTCTCCGTACGAAGCGACGCGGGTGACTAAGCCTTGATGCCAGAAAACACCAATAATCTAGTGCTGGCCAGCGAATTTTGCCCCATCTAATTACTGGAGGAACTCCCCCCCTCCGCCCCCTTTAAAAAGCAGTCGTGTATGCTAATGTTTACGTACACATACGGCAGTGGTACCGTTGAATAGCTCAGAATGTCAGCTTTAAGATGAGACTAAACGAGTAACTAAAGCGCAACTCAATCAGACACTATACTTAAAATGCTCAGCAGCTAAATTACCTTGTATCTAGTTAGTGAAGGAACTCCCCCACTCGCCCCCTTTAAAGAGCCGTCATGAACGTATAAATTAACGTACAGAGATCGCAGTGGTACCATTGGATAGGGCAGAATATCAGCTTTAAGATGAGACTAAAAACCGAAAATGCCAAATCCGAAAATTTTAGGGTAGACCTTTCCCTTAATTCTTTCTTCAATCTTGGCAATGTTTTCTTCTGATCTTCCAGTTCTTTGCCGTCCAGAATGACCTTTATTCTGATTCAGGATCGTTCCTTTATATTTTTACTGACGTATCCACTTCTCGATTGTGATGAAACTAACTTCTTGTCTGTATTTGGTGGAATAACCTCTCTCTATTTTGGTTGAAATTTTCAGGTAAAATTGTTCGACAATGAAAACTCGTTGCTCAGAATTTAGCTGCATTGTAGGGGAATCTCGATGTTAAAAAATAACGAGTTTCAAATATGAAATATATAGAGAACTTTGGTAACATGGATACCAAATAAAACTCGAAGCTATACTCTTTCATGTGGTTTTTATTTCATCTTTCTACGTTTAATACTTTTCGAGTTATAAGCTTTTACTTTAGCAACTTTTTTGGTCACCCTGTATATACAAATAAAAGACTGATTTTTTATATGTATATGTGGATAATTTTTGAGATTGGTAGATTAAAGTAGACATCCATGTAGGGAAGGTAAAACATAAAAATAACTAACTTTTATTTACTGTATCTAACCCGTACTAGTTCGGTTAGGTTAATTGCAATAAAGTTGCATTGATATGTTTTGAAAAAGTTTTATTATCATTAAATGTTTATGAGTAAATCCAATAGCATAACAATAAATATTTATAGATTTCTAATCATTTTGGCCATTGTAGCGGCGCTACATTTTACTGTTGCGGTAGCGCTCGCTAGTCTAGTGGATGTAGCGGTAGCGCCCGCTACATTTAGAGCATGTAGCGGTAGCGGCGCTACATTTCAAAGTAGCGCTGCCCAGCTCTGCATATTGTGGTATAATTAAAATTTTTCATTAGAGTTTGAGGTATAATAATAGCAATAATGGCGATTTGATGTCTCCTGAACTTTTTCAGACTATTTCACCCGTACACGACGAAAGATATGGGAGTTTGCTACACGTTCAACAGCCCCCACCTCGTCAAAGAATCCAGCCCCAGCGTCAGCATCGAAGACCGCAGGAAGAACTTCAAGCCAAGAGCTTCGTATAAAACAGGACCGCAGGTCAGTGCTGATGAGTGGACGTTTTTATATTCAAAATTAAATTTGAGAACTTAAGTACAATAATTTTATTCAACTGCTGTTTTCCATGTGATAGAACGGTATTATTTGAAGTTCGAATTTACTCAATTGATCGAATAGAAATGGCTTCTACTTTACTTTCTGATGCTCGTTCATTATTCTACATGAAAATAATTATAAATCGACGTTATATCTAAAACTGGTACAACTGCAAGTAATGTACGGCTGTAAATTAATTTTTTTCGATGAATTCTCAATGCTCTATAACCGATTTTCATCAATTTAAAACATCATTCAGAAGTTTTGATTAGTATTTCTGAGAAGAAAATGTCCTAAGAAAACAAATCATGGAAAGTGTTTCAGCAGAAACCAAAGAAAAGAACCATAATTCCGAGGACACAAAACTAATAAACGTGGGCATTATACTTCAGGGCAGAAAACATTTTTTTGTACAATCCCGTACTGTGTGATAGGATAGATAAACTTTTAACACAAATTGCAGTATTCCTAAAAATACATATTATCATGGAAATGATCAAAATTTAATAGGAACCCTTGTTGTGTCCACCACCTTATACCAATGCTTTAGTTTAAGCCAAGGACAGTAATGCATTTGCGCACGTCGTAGACTCAGGTGGATCGAGTTTATCGACTCCCGGTACGGAAGATCAATTTTTGGCGGCGCATTTTAAGTGATCGTGGACTGTGATGTCCAGAACTCGGAATTTATCATATTGACTAAATATCATGCCGCATCAATCAACTCGAATGCGCACTATTTATACGAATGAGTGTATACGAGCGTGAGTTCACTATTTATATTCATTATTCTTCATACTTTATAAAAAGCACATGTCTTTTACCACGTTTCCAACCTAAATATTTAAAAGAGTTTTATTAAAGCTGCTTTGTTTACCTTGACATCGACACGACCAGAGCGGCCTGAGCCTGACGCTGAATCTGCACGCGGCGAGCTACCTGTCGTTGCTGTCGCCCTGGTCGGGGCTGCGCGTGGTGCTGCATGAGCCTTGGCAGGCGCCCTTCCCGGCCGATGAAGGCTTCAACCTCGCCGCGGGACTGTCCCACTCCATCGCTGTAACCAAGGTGATATAAGGGTGCTGTAAACGTGTTGTAAAGGCAATTCTCACGGTCGATGAAAATAAATCAGTGGATTGCTGGTAATAAAAAGCAATTGTATGTACCTGCAGTTCATGTTTAGCACTTACATAATGTTAAATGTATTCTGGAACTATTTGGCATTTAATTTTTGAGAGTGCTTCAATCACTGCAGTAGTCCGATCCATGGCGCCAAATAGATCGAAACTCAAATTATTTATTGTGCTTTGAAAAAACTAATCCCGCAGACTGTGATGCAGCGCATAGGACCTCCACACGGACAATGTTCCGACACCAATACCCTGATGTTCGACTACTCCGAAGCGGTAAACCTTCTTGCTGCAACCGTAATTTATTATCTTGCACTATGAAGAGTAGATGCCAATAGGTTGGAACTATGTGGATGAAATCTAACTCATAAGGTAATACCTTTTAGAGTGACAGCGTTTAATACTTTGCTCAGGTCATGCTACGTAGAACAGTACCTCAAGTTAAAAAAAAAATAATGCTAAAACCTTATGCTACGTAAAACAGTACCTCCAGTTAAAAAAAATTATGGTAAAATTCTATGAAAATTTCCTCATCTCCCCGTAGCTGTGCAATAAGCTGTGCATTGAACGCGAGTTCCGGCGTCGGTGCAACTGCACCGTCAACGAAGGCCCCGCCTTCGACTCCCTCGCCAAAGAGGAAGAGTTCAAGGCCAAGAAATTCGAAAAGTGTGACGCCTTCGACCGCTTTCAGGGTGAACATGAATTATACTGTCACGTTGTAATTTCCGATTTATCGATAGATGAGATTTTCCTAATCGCCATGATCTAGCAACTATTTATACGTATCGATATCATCAAGCAGCCTTGTGGAGGCATTCTCCATGAGGATTATTACCCGTATATCATGTCTGGTGTTTTCATTTTTTAGTCTGTCCTCGAACTGCATACCCTTTGGGGCACATTCGTTATGTAATTCATTAATATAGTTAAAAATTGAATAGCCTAGGAGTTCTCCTCTGTTTGTTCGTCGCCAGGTTTGTGTATGCAAGTTGTGACCTTCATGGCAACCACCGAGATATTCAACTGCATCTGCTACCCCGCTTGCAAGTGAGCAATTAGCATAGGTGTGATCACGCACGAAAAAGTGACTCGCACTCGCGTTGTCATCACGCGTATTCGTATTCTACATATTTTAATAATCAATTTCCACCTTCTCCCACGAGATTAATTTGTTCTTAGGGGCTCCATTACAGTCATAGTGCACGGAGATCAATGCATAATAATTATACATGCCTTTTTGCCCACATGAAGCTGATAGTTGAGGATATTTTCACTTCAATAAAAATGGTCATATATCTCAACATTGAAAAGTTTTTGACCATTTGTTGAAATTTTGGTTCGTGCTCTTCATTGCATATCCCACATTTAAATACCAGGTTCGTCAAGCCTCCTAAACTATTTTCTCATTTCATAGATTGCGAATGCATAGATTGCAATTTTGCAAACGCGGACTGAGAACCGAAAAAAATAAGCAATTGCTTAAACCTAAAATATTCAACGATAAAAATGCACCTCAGGTTTCTCTCGACCGATTTCAAATATATGAAGCGCCTCTCCGTTAGTATCTCAACGCCCTACTCATCGGGCTCATTCACACTAATCCGTTAGTCCCTCAACGCCCTACTCATAGGGCTCATCGATACTCATCCGTTAGTACCTCAACGCCCTACTCATCGGGCTCATCGACATTCATCCGTTGGTCCCTCAACGCCCTACTCATCGGTCTCATCCACACTAATCCGTTAGTACCTTAACGACTTACTCATCGGGTTCATCCACACTCATCCGTTAGCACCTTATCGCCCTCCTCATCCACACTCATCTGTTACCCTTATCAAAATTTTGATTCCTGTCAGCCGCTGGCTCACGGTGCCCCAAGCTTGCCTAGCTGTGTAAATTAGCTGCTCTATGTCTGCTTTAGGTTCTGGTTGTACGAGGTAAATAAGCACCTGATTAGAATCCGGTCTATTTCTTGGCAACCGTGGGGCGACTGCAGGACGCGCGTATTTGGTATCTGATACGTACGGGACAGACACGGCCGAATCTGAAAAATACTTAAAAAATGCCCCTACCCTTCCCATATAATAGAAAGGGAGGGGGCATTTGAATCTATGTACGCTATATATATATGCAGTCTAGTACTACTCGCTTAGTTTTAAGATCAGAGCAAAATCTGTCAGAGGCTCAATTTCATGCGTAGACGTTTACAACTAGTAACTATTTTGATATGGCATGGTTAGAAATGAGGGTAATAATCGTAAATAAAAAATTCAATCGATACATCAATATAACTGATTCGAGGTAATGCAATTCAAGCCAATTTTTCCCATTCCATCCATGTATCCTGCTGAATGAACAACGTTGTGTCATTCTTGTGTGTAAAATAATCAATGAATTATTTGCCGTATCATGTCATGTAACTTTCGTAACAATAAATTTCTATCGAGCAAACAGTTCTGCAAGGGCCGCGAAATTATGCGTCCATTGATGAAAGAAATACCATACAATAGAAAGGAGAAGCACATGTTAATCTAAACAAAATCGAGTTACGGCTGTAACTTGATTGCAGCTTTCGGTTGTTCACACTTCATAGCAAATGAGGATCTTTCTGCTTCCATCGTCAGCTGCTGCAATGACAGTATTGAGTTTCACATGTAGTTCTTCTCAAGCATTAAAGTTATCAACTGCACTTTAAATTCCAGGAGAGACAATCAAATAAATAGCGGAATATACGATAGTTATGGGAATCCTCAAATCAAATACATTGCTCACAGATGGGCTCTTTTGTAAGCAATAGTTCATAAGCTATCTTCAGCTTGAGCAATAAGCCCAAGCATGCAGACATATACCCAAAGCTGAACAGTTCTTTTGTTGAAGAAACCATTTGCCTAGCAAACAATTTTAACGGGGGTCTGAAAATATTGCTTGCAACTGCTGAAAAATAAAGAATATAGAAGAATTTCAACGTCTAATTCAGTAACCATTCCAATATTGCTGAACTCATGGAAATTTCCTAAACCTATCGTCGTATAATTTGTAGTTCTTCAGAAATAACCATATTCATCCTTATACTTAAATGTAACTCCATCATGAAACCTGACGGAACAATTAGTAACGGAACAAGAGCAACTAACTTACTTGCGACTAATCTGAATACGCTTTGCAAGTTGCAACCGGTTCCATCATGATCCTATCCATCCTGTTCAGCTGGCCCGCCCAGTGGTGAGACTACCGACATCCTAATAACGCGCAATCGACTGTTGCGTAGCTTCGCAGGCAATGATAAACTTTCGATTACACAAGCTGATCCATTTTACGTGCTGATTTGAAAATTAGAAACTTAAGCATATTATCAGGAGCAGCTTAAATAGCATTCTCGTGTCGACATATACCCAAAGTTGAAAATTTCCAGCTCTGCCAAAATCTTGAACGCACAATTGCATAGTCATGATGAATGCCGCCTGCCGCCGAGAAGTATTGCAACGAACTTCAGTTTAGAAAGCACTAGACAGCAAAATCTAAGGAATTTTTATTAATGTAAAAAACGGTAATATTCAGCTTTTAACACTGAGTCGTTTGCAAGTTGTAGACTTCACTATGCACGATAAGATTACACAATTCGAATGAGATGCGTGTATCAACCGACGTCCGAACGGGACGAAGAACTGAATACCACTGCTCAATTTCAGCGCCTTCGCACTGAAGTTCGCAGTCCGCACTACACAGCTGTCAGGCTGTCACTGCCCAGCGTAACTAAAGTCTAATTGGTCAAACTTTTACTCTATCTCAGTCTATATTGATGTTGAGAGCTACGACATTGCTCTTCGCTAGCTCTAGTTTTTCATAATTCGTGATATCTGACACTGATTTCACGATTTATTTTGGTGATTATACAGAATTATATCGTAGTTTCCCTTGCTTGTGATGCATTCAACCAAAAAGCTACAGTTGCAAGAACAAGAGAGCACTGACCTATGCCGAGCATGCTGATACTATGTGGCATTGATTGCAAAATGCTAAGAAGTTGATCCTACAGCAAACAAAGACTTTGTAACGAAGAAAATAAACTCCTTACGAATGTGCAAAAATAAAGTCGTCGATGCTGTCTGGTGCTGGTAGGGATGCTGTCTATCAACCCTCACTGTGGTATTTTTTAAAACCATTTTCGGGACCACCGCTTACGTTTGCATCGCTCTAACTTAATTACGGTGACGCAAACTGCGATCACTGCAGCGAGCAGCACTAGCTCCTCCATTGCCGAGAACGCAGAAGACTGAAGGAAAGTTTGAGCGTGTGGACGCTCTTCAGTCGTCCGTCTTATCGGTCAAACTTTGGCATGATATGCAAGACTGACGATAAGTTTGAACGTGTGGACGGGGCTTGTCTCAAGCCGGGTAGTTGATAACCTCCAATCCTCAATAGGGAGTATAAAGGGGATTGTTTTTGTACCCCTGCCTCTGAAACGTTGGTGTTTCGGTAAACACACGCAATACAAGCATCTTGACGTACAAGCAATGCACGCGTGTTCATGTAAACATATCGCAAAGGAGTTCGCACAAGCGTAACGCAGGCGTGTTCACGGAAACGTATCGCAAGCGTTATGACATGAACGCACGGCATGCGGGTCGAAGACAACGCAATGCACGCGTAATGGTCGCGTGTCGATGGACAATTGCATAATGAAGCTCGCGCAAACGCTGGCGCGACCCTGAAATTTCGTTCCAAAATTTTGACCCAAATGTGTCGAAGCGGTTTGCGTTAGCAAAAAAAAAAACATTCAAATCAAGAAAACGTAACGCCATCACGTTGTCGTACATTCAATGCATGAGCGTTGAAACGCACGCATATAGAAATTCGTGCACCTATACTCTTACATCGTGTGGGTTTCTAAATCTGGGGCTGGTCACCCTCGCGCTAACTCGTGTCAGCTACTGTGCAGGGTGAGCGTGGCACAGTCTGTTCAGCCTTTTATTTCGGCTGTCTTATGCAGATTCGGCTCCTAGGGCATGTGACTCCCGAAAATGGCTCCCAATTAGTAGCCGAATATGTTAGGCAGCTGATTGGCGTCTGACTTGCCTCTAAGGTGGCTATGGCGAGCCTTCGCGATCGGTATCTGGATTTCGACTGGGTAGTACCTCAACGCCCTACTCATTGGGCTCATCCACACTCATCCTTTAGTCCCTCAACGCCCTATTCATTGGGCTCATCCGTTAGTACCTCAATGCCCTACTCATCGGGCTCATCCACACTCGGCCGTTAGTACCTCAACGTTTTACTTATAGGGCTCATCCACACTCATCCGTTAGTACCTCAACGCCTCATCGGCTCATTCACACTGCAACAGAATCATTCACAGTCGAATACATCGGAACTTACATATATGAATGTATATCAAAGTGTCACAGATAAACAAAGGAAAATCTAAACTTTAACCCGTCATCCATCCCGGCCTGCAATTGAAACGCAACATAGGATATTTCTTAGTGCAAACATGTATTTATATTCAGGGGGCTTAAAAAAATTTACACCCATATCAAAACAATAATTGTATCGCTCACAATACAGAAGCCACTACAGCACAACGCATACTTTACGACGCACAACACCCATTTTCAACAACACCCCACATACACACATGCAATGGGAAAAATTTTAATACACTGGCAAATGCTGGTCAATTCAAAAAACAAAACGAACATTCATACAACTCCAAAACACTATACTGGTTTGAAACAATATACTTAATAAATCCCTGAACTATTCATAATAAAATCCCTGATAAATCCGTGAACTATATTCCTTGATCCTAGGACATTAGCACAGGACATCCGCTGTACATTGCCCATGTATAAATCAAACGAAGCCCGGCAAGCAACAAACAAAACAAGAACTAGAATCGCACATGGATACAAACAATACGCAGAAATTATCAAACTAGAAACAAAGAGAACTGCCTTTCGCGAACATATCCAATGCAAATTGAGATGTTAGCGTCTGCATATGCCTCGAACTGCGAGAATACCCGAAGTTTACATTGCCAGCCTAAAGCCAGAAAATGTTTCGGCTCCAGTACTTGGATCCGGAGCAGGAAATAATTAACGTTCGATCTGAATATTAACTATAAAACGAACAAAAAAATCAATCAATATCTCGTAACTGAAATATTTTTAATGAGTGCCCGCCTCTCAATCTGTTCATTTACGATTGACAGGGAGGTGCGTTACTCAGCTCTCATATCGTCCACAAATGTCAACCATGAGTTCCTCAAAATCGTCCAGAACATCAAAAAGTTCCCAATGGGCGAGGACTTGTGTGGGTAAGTGATATGCACTTGATAGATTGTCTTCACAGTGTGGTGAATGATCTTATGGATAATTTCAAGAGAAAATTTGTTATAGAATACTGATCTTCGACAAAACATTTAAACAGATCTAGCAACAGATTTCAGCAGAATGTTAAACGATAGTCAGCTATTTCCACTAACATATGTGCTTCAAGCAAAATTGATAAAAAAAGAGATTGAAAACTAATTATCTAAACATATTAACCATATTTTACATCATATTGATGCATATAATTGGAAATCAATACAGATGCTTAGATACATGTACGACTATTCTTTTTGCACAGGGATTTAAATTCGACGGTTCGCCTTCAGATCTACCTTGCCTCTTCTTCCTACGAAGAAATTGACGAGTCTCCCGCGTATACTGTGCGTGGAACCTGATCCTATAAAATTTGCAAGGCACATTTATTACGGAATGTTCATGTATTTTTTTAATAAATTAATGTCTAACATGCATGTTTTTCAATTTTCACATATTTTTGAAGTTATTTACCTCGTAAAACTGCTATTTGAGCAAATAAACAGCATTGTCTGTGCCCAATTTATCTTGAACAACCACGACCGTACAATGAATGTGTAACTTTGGTAATCCTATCAATAATATTTTGACAGCTGTGAATTTATAGTTTGTAGCAAGTGGTTGAATCATGACGTACAGTAGTTAACAAGTAACAACATAGGTATAAAATCATCCGATTTCTAACAATTGGCGCTCTGACTCATGCTTAAATCATTTGTGTTGACAGTGGACAACTTTGATCTCAAATTTGGGCGGCAACTTGGGCTTCATAGGCGTGTCGCTGATCACCTTCTTCGACGTGGTCTACTACTTATTCGACGTGTTCCTGATCCTGGTGTGGCCGCGCTGCTACGACGTCTCGGAGGGCGTCACCAAGTCCGTCGCTCCCGTCAAGAAAATTCCGAAGAAAATCATCATCTTGGCCGGTCCTCCGTAGCAGCTGCCACACGGTAGGAATAGAGGCACTGCCACCGAGACAACATTTCTCAATTCAATGGGCGGCTTTTACAATTTTTCATACGAATTCACAATGACCTGTTTTCGCTGGTGGCTGAAATCATACTTATTCAGAATATTAGTGGTATTGACCAAATTTCAAATTTAGTGTTGTCAATGGCACAGATGTGGAGGCTAAACGGGAGAAAAATAAGTCCACGGGGGTTTTCTCCCGTTTATTTCATATGGGTGACGTAAGCTGAAAATAAGATTTAATATTAGTTAATAGGTCGAGAGAGACATGAATGAAACTTACACTAGGCAGGGGCTGGACTCTCATTGTTTAGACTTAAGCAATAAACGTTGTAGATGAGCATTCTTAATTGATTACTCGATAACAAGATTGCAACTGGAATGACAGGAATTATTTATGTCAGCATGGTTGCGGTGTTTGTTACTTACAAGAGGGGTTTTGGCAGGTAAGAAGAAGATTATTACTGGCGTTTTCTTGTTTATGCTAGCGTTTGCCAACGCTGTGTGGGCTTTGAAATTGATTACTAAGTATTACAGTGCCAATACTGGGTTGGGCTTTGATTATGATTAGGGTCATCGGCAGCGGATGGGCTTGGACTACGATTACGATACCTGAAATCGTGAGGTTGGAGGTAAAGTTTAAATGACAATATCTTAAAGTTACCTAAAATACTTTAAATCAAACGAGACGTAATGAAACACAAGTCGGCAGTGAGGCTGTGTAGACGAGGCGGAGAACAAAGTAGTCTCCCGCAAAAATTTTCTTTATGACTGAATCGAAGAAAACGGAACGGCGTCTCTCCTACTTTGCTAAAATATCAAATCGGTACGTCTAGCTATGCAGCAAATAATTCTTTCAAAATAATTGTCCCTATACGAATCCATACCAAGAAATAGCTATCAACTATGATGTAGGAGCCCATGACCAAATGTTCCTAGTAATGGCTGCCAACAATATCTAGGCGCAGCGTTACTCACAATGACGACTTTAATATTCACTCAATAACATGAATTTGGAATCACGAATTCAGAAATCATGCACAATAAAGACGATAGAGGAATACATAGATACAAAAAGCTTAGTAAGCTAAACTGCTAAAGCAACATATTATAAGGTAACACCGGGAGGGCTCGAGGAGCAACACACTATATTCGCTCGAGCTCTGGACGCGCACTATAGTGCGGCGGTGACGCCGCCACGCTGGCTGGGAGCGCGGGAACCGCTTGAGGGCTCGCTGCGTTCATTGAATGATGATTTCGTTGCATTATCCTTTGAAAGAATAGAGAATCTCTTCTTGAGTCTTCTTAGGTCTTTTTAGGACTTTTTAGGTCTTCTTTCTTGCATCTCTTCTCAGCAATCGGTCTTCATGATGCTCGCCAACATGGAAGAAGGCATTCGAATTTTCTTCCCATTAGGTTACAACATATGACAATTTTCAATCTTTGCGATATTTTGCACGCACTTGTTGAGTGCACGCCGGGATGAGTGAAAATTTTGAGTGAATGAAAGGATGAGATGAGGGATGCCGGGATGAGTGAAAGGAAAAGTTAGTGCGTTGAATCTGATGAGTGACAAAACAACGTCACAGTCAACATGATTGAATCAGTCACTTGACGAGTCGGGATGTTTTGCTCACCATGCTCCAATACGCGGAAAAATCACTACCCATGACAGTGGAGCCTTTTGTTGAGTTTTTTTTTTTTTGCGTTCTCAATTTAATTGACAAAAGAAAATAACTCAATGATTGTGCGTAACTCAATCGGAAACAGACAGTTGGAACGACGCTGGAGGATTCTTTATAATTTAATTTTTCAACGTAATTTAGCTGCTCTCTTTTTATTCGTCTTTATGAGAGATCTATTCGCAAGAAAATCAAATTATACATCAGTTATTAATATTATTGTTTCTCACAGGAGAACTTGTCAAGAAGCGCCCATTAAGGTCAAGTGCCCGATGGTCTGAACGCTCCAACCAAGTCTTCATGAGCCACTGAAAATGAGTCAAGTTTCCAATGCGTTACAAGAGCTTACAAGAGTATACTTGTAATGATCTTTCGTGCCGAGGTTAAATAACGATCTCGAGTTAACACAATTATTTTTATATTAATGAATAGTGAACATTTAAATTAGGAACATTGAACAAGTTAACGTGAACATATGGGCATCGTTATAGGGTATAGAACTATCTTCTTTCATAAGCTAGGGCACAGCACTGTAGATTTTCCTCATAACACAGTAACAGACTATACAAGCACAACACTGAATCTTCGTGATAGCTTCTTGTGATCTTCTATCCGGGTTGACTTCTCCCTACATGAACAAAATCAAATTTACAATTAGTCGGGTGTTTCCCTACTAGATATCTCACGTAGTATCAACACACCAAATAAATACAATATTGATAAATATCGACAGTTACGCATACCTCTGCAGTTGTCTGAATTCACTAAACTAGTCCTTGCTTTGGTCCCACAACAAGTCAGCTCTGAATTCTTACACTGCTACGGGATCGTCAACACCTTACCTTATTCTACGTCCCACATATTAGTTACTTTTTTCCTTATTTTCCCTCTGTTTTCAACAGTACGCCTGAATATTCAGATAAGATCCCTACAATACTCATGGCGTATACAAGGTCCCAGAAGGATTACTAGAATTTGAAACAAGAACCAACACCAGGGGCCACGGCTATAAACTAAAAAAACTGCGCTGTAACACATTCATGCGACAGCATTTTTTTCTCGCTTCGAGTCACCGACATGTGGAACAGACTCCCTGATAGCATCGTTGACGCTCCTAGTATGAAGCCTTCAAAAACAGACTAGACGAAGCTATGCAGGAGCATATGTTCAGTCTTAAAATGCCTAGCACCTTACGGACCAGGCAATAAGTCCAGCAGCTATCTCAATCAATCGTCAGTTATTGAAAGATCGGGTTCCAAAGGCCTGATCGCTTGTGAATCAAGTCACGAAAAGTTCAAGAATCGGCATCCGGCCATGGGCCTATTTCTTCAATGCCGACACTTCTATTCTATTCTAGGTCTCATAAAAAAATTAGATCAGTACTCACTGCAGTGAGTGACAGAGAGCGCACTTTCTCGTCCGTCCATCCGTGAAGTCACGGACGGACGGGCGGATATGACGAGCACAATATCGCCTTTTTTCCATAAATGAGAAAATGCGCTAAAAATTGTTGCCGTATCGATTTAACCTATTTAGTTTGCATAATTAAATAAATTAGCTCGGTTGAGCATGTAATTTCGCTCAACCGAAATTACATTTCGGTTGAGCATACAGCGAAGGTGTTCTTTTTAGCGCATTTTCTCATTTATGGAAAAAATGCACTATTGTGCTCGCCATGTCCGTCCGTGTGACTCCGTCTAGCTGTCCGTCTGTCTGTCTGCCCGTGACTTCACGTTTTTCGTCGACAAGAAAATGCGCTCTCAGTCACTCACTGCAGTGAGTACTGAGTTATATTTTTTGGTAATTCGGCCGCTCACGATGTCATTAATTGATCCGTAAGCTGCTATGTCATGGAGTTTTGAGCCTCCACTTCATCGTTGCCGCTCACATTGGAATAATTGCTGCCCTCGGACCTCCGCCAACTCTATACCGAGGTTTCAGCTCGGCAGATTTTGCGATTCACGCGTAAACTGTCACAACAAATTAATATTTTTATATTTGACTTTTGGAATGTCCATGATTTAGATCGCGGCGTACGTTAGATGAAACACCTATACAAAATCATGTGTTGAAAGAAGGTCTACAAAAATCATTGCACACGGGGTTATCCCTTGTGAATCAAGTCACGAAAAGTTCAAGAATCGGCAACAGGCCATGGGCCTATTTCTTCAATGACGACACTTGTATTCTATTTTATTCTATTCTATCGTGTGCTGCCTTAACCGAGGCCGTTAGCTTTGAACAAAAAATTAATTGACTCAAACTGCTTCGATGCAACAACTCACATGAATCCGACTAACGCTATTTATAGATGATTTGTGCAAATTTAAGTATTGATTTTATCTTACTACGAGTGATTTCATTTTGATCTGACTGAAGCCAGTTAGAACAACATTTTTATCTAGACGTGATATTTTGTCTTGGCAGTTGAAGCACTCTATCTACGAAGTATCATTTTCCATTTACTATGTAAGACATAAGTGAATTATTTGCTTCCTTGAATGTTAATATTTTATTCAGAAAACACCTGTAAATGCTGGTCACAGATCGGTATTATAATTTTCTTTTCGTATATTTTTATTTTTTGTTAATTTGTACTTCACATTTAAATAACGGTAAATTATATCATTTTATGAAATGTTGACATTTATCCTCTGCATGTATTGTAAAAGTTATCTATGTTGATAATTTCAAATAGCATCCACGATTGTTCTCGTATTACAACATGTTCAATACATTGAATTTAATTCCTTATCTTTTACTCCTTTCTAATTTTCATGGAAGCGGCTATTGTACTGATGGTACAGTAGACAGAACATGAGCTATGAGAGGTCGATATGAAAAGTTCGCTTTTTAAAATATCCCGAAGTAATAACTATTGTGGATACACGCTCGAACAGCCTCGATATATATGCGGTGCCAGGCTTCAAACTCACACGCTACCTCAAGTTACACAAACAAACCTTGACAGGTAAATACAAGGTAATTAAATAAAGAATTGTGTAATCTTTAATTATACAGTTCTTGGTAGCTTGTGAAAATATGTGAAATTACATATAAAATTATGTAAAATTACAAGATTATGAATACGAGTTTCAATACAGTTGAAGTTTATGTAAAGGTTTGTATTATAACCTCCACAGTCCACATGTGTGTTTTTATGAATATTAAATGAAATAAATTTTATGAAATTAAATGAATAACAGATCAGCAAATTGTGAACAACAAAATGGTACGGAGGAGAACATGAATATTCTCGAATGCATTGTAGCTCCTGTGCGTGTTTCTCTTATCTATGGTAGTTGCTGCATGTACAAGATACGAGGATTTATACGTATTGGTTTAATAAAACTGCATATTAAATCTACGAGAGCTATTAACTGCTACCAATAGCTACATCACGAAACCGGTCATGAACATTCGATCGCCCCCTGCAGTTCTAATCGTGCCGCTGTCTGTCGAGGTTCTTCAACCCCGGAGGTGAGTTCAGGTATGTGCAGTTACTGCCCTTCAACTAAACTGCCTTCCTGATACGATAATATGATCGACTATAATATTTGCGTGGTATATAATAATTATAATAATAATATAATTTGTATAAAATTTAGAAACTTAATTACGAGAGAATTACTGTACTTTTATGATTTAGATTTGTGCCAGAATTATATTTTACGAAGAATATATGCAAGGTACTCGTTCATTTTGATGTCAATAAAACATAGTATTGTAACAAGATAACAAAACCTCTTAAATAATATTCTGTCTAGACTGCAATCTTATTATAAAACTACTCTGAATTTTCTGAATCAAGGTTATTTAGACCACGGACGTTCTCTGACTGATCGACGTCTTTTTTTATGCACTCAGGACAGAGCGCTAAGTATTTATTCCTCGATAAAAAGCATCAATCAAATTTTTCATCGCCCAGGACCACAAAGACACAAATTCACGATGAGTTCGCCAGGGTCGCCGACCATGGAGGCCGAAGTTCACTTCGTGCGGAGCTCAAAAAATAAGAAATGGGCCATGTATCATGGATACCTGGGGTGAGTGCAGTCACTTTTCTTCCACACACATGGAAATTTAAAGAAAATTCACGCTGCATTTTTTTATTTCGATCATGATGAAGCACAGCAAAAACCCTTCATCTGGGGATTGACAGAATAAGCTTAATTTCTGATCGTAAATAATGCATCCTATTGATTTTCAGCCTTGTCATGTTAAAAAATTCCACATTGATGGCTGTAAACTCAATTAAATCCTGTCATTGATAAAGAGTCGAGTAAGTGCGTCGTGCCATTGTTCTACGTGTCAATCAGTTATGTCTTTGATGCGTGCTGCTTAAACAAACTACAGGAGTAACATAGGAGATCAAAGTGTATCAGTATTCTTCAATCTGTTCTTGAATTTAACTGAAATCGATTGATAATGAAAGCGTTAATTATCTTTTTTAAATTTGACATTTTTGATTCGCATTGAAATGACGATGTTTAGACTTGAAAGGCCAAAGTCGGGAAGAAATTGTAATTGTGAGGTATAATAACCAAACACTTTTCAAATTATGGTTTTCTTATTCTCTGAATTTTCAGGAGGGAAGGCGTGTAGGTATAAATCTATTCTCTTAACTGGTATTTAAATCGATTGCCATGAATCAAGCGAGTTGAATAACGAATAATAACGTTGATTGATTACTTACACACACGAAAATATAAAGAAATTTGTGCAGTTTTTAGCCTGGTTGTTCTGAACGACCGAACAACATAAAACATCCTTATTCTATTGACTTTTCCATTAGTATGTTAATGATAACTTGTATCTGGAAGGTGATGTACAGTGTCATTACTTACTCAAGGGTCAAGATTAAGGGCATAAATAATAACTAAATGAATCAGCAACACAAAATTAACTGATAAAGAGCTGCAAGGATATTTTAAGAACTGTCTTGATACAAAGAACCAAATGAGTACTAAGAACTACATTGGTACAAATAACTAAACGGGTAATGAGAAATACATGTGTATTAAAAACCACACGAGTGAGAAGAACTACATGGGTACCAATAATTGCTTGGGCACTGTTAGCTACCTGCATGGGTACTAAGAACTACATGGGTTCTAAGAACTGCATGAAAAATAAGAACTGCATGGATACTGAGAACTACAGGGGTCCTTAATTGAAATTACCAAATTTTAATGCCACTTATGCCTTGCATGACACTAAAAACTATGTGGTACTAATTAAGAACTGCTTAAGCGCTAAGAACTATTTGGGTCTAAGAACTACATGGTTAAGAATGAGCACCCATAGTCAGACGGTACGTGCTTTGAAATATTAAGTTATAATAAGAGTTTGCTGTGCTGATTTATAACGTTGCTTCAAATTTAGATTTATTACTCTCATTATGAGAGGCAAGAGGGCAGAATAGAGAATAATGGACACGAGATATTTTCCATGACACGAAATTAATCTCAAATGTATAGGCTTTCAAACATGTCATTTTGATGATCGTTATTCTGCATGCTCTGAAACTTAATCGAGTTATATCGCGAGATGTATTTTTTCTGAAGACTTGTTGACATGGAAGGGGAACCATGAAAAATATTATTCATCCATGCCATACCCACGTGGAATGGATTTTTGTTGTTCGTAACTTAGAATTAATAGAATTAACTACCTAAGAAATTAGAAAAAAGAACTGGTAGCATTCTATCATCGAGGAGTGCTGATTTCTTTGTTTAATTGATAGGAAAAAAGGCAATCCAGTCAGTCATACGCAATTCAAGCCTGGAATTTACTATGTTAGCTATAGAATTCCCGAAAAGTTATCATGTATCTATTGACTCATTGTATTTGATTGCAGTTTAATTGTCTGGATGGTCGATTTCCAGTGAAAAGATTCCATTCATATTTAATGAGTAATTATTATTTTTAAGTGAAAAAATATCGGAAAAGGCGAAAATATCGGACACATTTGCTCTATACATACGAATAAATTCGCACATTTGTTATAAAATGATTTTAGAAATAATTTGCGGCTTCAGTTTATAATAAAAAAAATTCTTTTTTTATTGACATTTAGCATCAATTTCATTTGATATCTAGTACTTAACGAAACATGTCTCAATCAGTAGATCTGTCAATGCAAGTTATAAATCTTTTGAAGAACGCAGCATTGATGCAGTGAAGAGAAAAGTCTTTAATTGGCTTCCTGATATATATATACCTCACTGTGCAATGATTAATTTGAACTAGATTATTGCTAAGATATCAAACTAAGCTGCTTTATCTAAAACAAATTCAACGTCCTTGGCGGTGTAGAAGCAATTTTGCCGATACGTTTAGGCGTTTCTTTAGGAAAATAAATGAAATTGGGGCTGGAATATGTTAATAGGCTAGATCAAAGCTCCAGCAATACGAGGAGATATAAGTAAAGACTTGGCGATATATGTTCCTCATGGCTAGAAACGGTTGATAGTTAACGAGGGAATATTGTTTTCTAGAAATAAACAGAAGTCGCGTTAAGCATGCATGTGCCTGAATATTTTGCATTGGCTGAGGTTAATCTGACTATTCTACAAAACCAAACGGACTATATGAGCATAGATACAGGAGCATTCTAGTTCTATTGACCCTTTCAAACACGATGTGAGTCAGAGATTCAGGAAAGTTAAGTCAGCCTAGGTTTCCTATCCACTTTATTTCAATAGTTGGAACTAAGTTCACGCAATGATAAAGCAATTTAAAATGAATGAATTATTTGTGTTTTTGTCAGCAAAATTTTGATTTGTGTTTAAGGCGCTTATCTATTCGTACAGGATGCGCCACAGAAACTTACTTATTTGAAAGGTCAATAAAAACAAAAGTACTTCAGTTATTGTTTTAAATTTTTTTTATTCGAGAAAACAGTATCCCAAATTTTTTTTCATACAGTTTTGAAAATTAAATCTCATGAATGACGGCCTCCATTGTGCATAAAAATATTCATATTAATATTAAATGTACAAAAATTTCCGCGGGTCACGGCAGCAATCATAATTGTCTTGCGAGCCCGGATGTCGAAGGTTTTGAAGCTATAAAACAAAGTCGCGTGCAGTATACGGAAAATATGATCAGGTAATATTTTCAATAATTTAATCGATGAATTCCTTCATATATAGCTCGAAGCAACCGATCCGCCGTGTGAAGGATAAATATATTGACAAATTTAAAGGAAGGTGACCAAAAATTGTGAGGTGATCGTGAGTTCCAGCCTTTCTTATTTTATTTGCAGACTCGCCTGAAAACCTGCAAAGCCTTCTGGTTCAAGACGCGCTTCATGCGTGTTCCGAGAATCGTGTGTTTGAAATCACACTCCACACTTTGTCCGCAAAATTACAATCTATTGGGGTTCTGCATTAAACGGCAATTTTAATATAAAATTTTATGTATTAATGTTATTAAAACTTAACAGAAGAATTATTGTAATTAAAACTTGAAGAACAATCAAGATCGTTTGATAATTTTAAGAGCGGTAAATTAATTGGAGTAATCAATTCTTTCTGTGGCAATAATTTTCTGATGCAAGGTTTTGAAGAAGTAAAAACTGTCTATTAATGATAACAATTAAGGCACTGGGATTTAATGTTGCCCTGGGATACAGTTGGCTATAGGCTGCAGAGTGACAATAAAGGTTGCTGCTATATATATATACGGGTCTCTTATAACTCTGGGTCTCGGGTAACCTGGGTTGCGGGTAGAAATGGGTCTCTAATCAATAACTCTGGGTCTCTGGTAACACTTGGTCGCGTATAGAAATGGGCTGTTGTGTACCAGTGGGTCGTGAATGGAACTGGGATTCAAGTAACACTGGGTCTTAGGTAACGCTGGGTCGTGCATGGGTAGCATTGAATCTCAGGTAGCTAATAATACCTGTAAGCATTATCGAATTATCATTTCAATAATACTTACAGGTATTATTGAGACATCATTTTCTGAAAGCCATTATGAGAAATTCGGCCATAATCCCTCTCGATCAGCAACGAAGATTCGTGGGAACAACCGCCGCCGGACTTCGACGCACTGGTCGAGCCAGAGAACCGCTGGACGCGTGTGAAGACCCGCACCAAAGAGTTCCTGGAAACTGTCACTTTGGATGGCATCGTGCAGACATGCGGGTGACTGGAAGCATTTTAGTGTATTATATGAATTTTATACAAAGACTACAGATTGACTGAAAGTTTTCGACCAAGGTCATTCGACCCATAAATGCCATGAATGTGCGACGAGTGTAACAGTAGGTACGTTGTTTCAGCGCCCGAAATTGGTTGCGTCGGCTGGTGTGGTTGACGTTCTTCATTATGTGCTCGGTGTACAGCCTCATGCAGTGCTACGACGTCTATAATGAGTACAGCAAGTACCCGAAAGCTGTGGCGGTTCAGGTGGGACGTTAAGAATATCTATACCTCAGGAACGCTTGGCAAATCTGTTGCATGCCGTGGCCCATTGCTACGCTGATCATGCCTGGGCTTCGAGTGTGTTAATAACAGGCAGCTATCAATCTACAATAAAGCACTTCCTCTGGAATTACTAATGAGAAAAAGTTGCAGGAGTAATTTTAAGAGTGGCTGAGTCAAATTCAGGTGGAGCTTGTTATATATTGGTGCTTAAAAGCTGTACTTCGAATTCGGCCGAAGCGAAGATAGAGCGGCTAATTTGCGTGCTCCCCAAGTCATGGTCAGCACCTGTGGCAGAGTCTGGTTCAAATCAAATTGTTAGGGGGCTGCGGGATGCCAGAATTGCCTACTGCTTGCCAAAATAAGCTTTATGATCTCAGCTTCAAACGGAGCGCCCGGCCCAGTTTCCAGCGGTGACTCTATGCAGCCTGAACCCCATCAACAACGAAGAGGCGCTCAGGAACGACTCCGTCTACGGCGCCTTCATCGAAGTCCAGGAACAGAACACTGTGGCTGGTGAACAATTTTGAAATTATTATTGATTATGATCAACCAATTATTCTCAAGAAACTAAAAAATCGATTTCATCCATATGAGAGTTAACATATAGATTATAGAAGAACACCTCTTACTTTCCTACACAATAATAATAATAACTACCTTAAGCCTATTTGCTTACTTCAGCCCCACCAATATATTATTTTATAATACTATAAGATTTGAATAAGGTTTATCAGCATTTATTGTAACTGTAACTTAAGTGGCTCTAAGTTGGTTAACTCTGAAAATAACACCCATGCAATACCCAATTCGAATATTTTGATGGAACGTCTGATGTGACTTTATCATCAAGCATTATCAAAGCAAGAAATGATCTGAATTTACCTCAATAGAAGTCAACTTCGTTATTTTCTGCGAATCTCTGTTAATTCATAATTTTTACTCACCTCTATCAAGTAAAAAAATCACTTACGGTACCAATTCTTGCTGATTTATATGCACTTTATTTTGAGTTATTTAAACCTGCAATTAGTTAAGAAGTTAATTGATTTATTTTCACCCTGAATTTGCTTTCAGAGTGTACCGGCCTTAAAAATGTCAGCGATGATCCACTGGCAGATGGTGAGAATGTTGATGTGGGAATGTTAACTCTTCATATAAGGGTAAATTTAATTGAAATTTTCGCGACGATTTTTTCATAATACCAAAATAAAATGTGTAAATTTTCTATTTTCATTGACCTACAGCCTACACATGCGTTTATATATGTTTGTGCGCGTGTTGATTGATACAAGGATCAGAAAGCTATTACTGTAAACAATGCCTTCATATGTTAAATTAACTGTATTTTCCGAATTGATTTACAGAAATATGCGAAGACTATTGCGACTTTGTGACAGTTAACGATTATGACGACATGAGCAACGGTACCCACAATGACAGCTCCACCACCTCGTTCTCGACTGGCACAGCGCAAGCATCCACAACAACATCAACGCCTCTCCTTTCGCAGACTCAGAGTTTAACTGCCGAGCTCGCAGGTAAAGTCAGATATCTTGCTGATTTAACAACTATTATTATTTATGCCTATTATAATTCTTCTTACTTAATCGAGTCATAATTAATCTTCAGACGAGTCTACGCTCATGCACATAGACGATGCGTTGATGCGGTTGAAGTGCAGCTTCATCTACCAGTATCAAATGAGGCACGAGTCCTTGCACATCTCCATATTTGCCACTGATAATGGCCCTGAAAGTTACGTCACCAGCGAACTGGTCAAAGAGGTTGGGGATCTACGATTTTGTCCGCAAATTGGTGAGTTGTTTCTTAACGGTCTTTGCATTTCATAATTCTCTTTGATATGTCCAATGAAGATTGGAGCCGAAGGCATTGAGGCCCCGTGATGAACTTGAAAAATTGGTTTGCGGGGTCAAGTTCATTGGCCATTATATATTCTGTCCATTTGCTGGTGTTGATTACTTTGTTCGAGATTTTGAAGTACATATGCTCTCTCTCAAAATTAGAACGACTTTATATCACTTGTGTTTCAGTCGCATCCATTTTACTGAAGATCAAATGAAAGTATCATGGAAAAATGTGTGCATACCTGCATGTTGCTAGGCCTTCGAAATATCCTGCGATGCTTTGGAATTACCTTGCAATTTTTTCTCTCTAATATGAACCTAACGCCGGACTCTCTCTTCCCATTGCATTTATTAGAGCAGTGGAATGCAAAGGCTGTCACCATTCGTTACAACCGAGCCTGTAAAAAAGAAGTTTATGAAGACGCTCTAGGAAACTACACTGGCATCAATACAGGTTGGTAGCCTGGTTGAATTCCACTTGGTTAGACTAGATATTGACTATATTCGATTTTCGTGTCCATTTTTCAAGAGAAATTTTGTAGAATTTCCAGAGAAATTTTTTTGCAAGAAATTATGCTTTCAATAATTATTAGTTGTAGCCCAAATTTATTTCTTTTTACGACGCTTCTCTTAAGCTTCACTTCTTGTTGTTTTTCTTGTTTGTTTGTCTGTCACAAATCTTTTAATCGATATTCAACACACTTCTACCTTCTATTCAATCGATCTGAAATTTTGCACACTTGCGTAAAGTCAGAGACTGTGCTTGAATCAAGGCTAAATAGAAGAGGCAGCCATTTCGCATCTGATTCATCTTTAATTCGAGAGGTGCAACCGAAACCGGAACGATATAGCCGCGCGTAAATTTTGACAGGGTCGTAGTTTATTGTCGGAACCACAGTTTATTGCTATGACATTTTTGAAAATAGTCATATCAATTTTTTTTATATGACATTTTTTTCGTAGTCCTTTAAGCAGAATAAGACTTGTTTCTGACTCGTGATTTGCAATGATGCGCAGTTTTCAAGGAGACCCGCATCAACCAGACTGAGCGAGTGGAGTTTTCCTGTGATCCCGGATGGTTGTACTCTTCTCAGGGTGAGTGAAATGCATTCGTTCTTTTCAAACTCAAATGAATTTGAAAACACATTGCGGTATTCCCTGAAAAACAGCATCGAAAAAATAATGTTGAAGATTTTGCCAAATTCATGTGGCTTTTGAATTCTGTGTATAAATGTGTATCTGGCCTTTCATAAATTTCAGATATATGGCTGGAATTGGAAAAAAATGAGATGACTGAGAAGCGACTAAATTCCCTCGTAAGCCGTAGCCGCACGAACGACTTGTCGGACCTCAGGGGGCGCTTCGCCCCCGACCGTGACGTGGCCGAGAAGACGGCGAGGAAGCGAGAAGACTTCATCCAAGTGTGCAGCATCGACAACGTCCATTGCAATTACAAGTAATTTTGCTATCATTAATAATGTTATTGCAAGTAATGTTGCATTTACAAGTAATGTTGCAATTACAAGTAATTTTGGGGTTTATATGTATTGTTGCAATTACAAGTTTGCCACTACGTGTATTGCTATGTTGCATTTTTTACAAATAGTGTGCGATTACAAGCACTGTTGCAGTAACAAGTACTGTTGCAATTACAGGTACTGCTGCAATTATTAGTAACGTTGCAATTGCAAGTAATGTTACAATTACAAGTAATGTTGCAATTACATGTTGTGAAGAATTTCTAACGAGAATCTTCTTTGGGTGGAATAATTTGACACGCGTTGAGTTACTTGCCTACGGTTTCTGGCGAAGTTAAAACATTTATTAAAACTAAACACTTTATGACGAAATATAAAACATAAATATATACACAATAATTGCTCAAACATAAAGGCCCGTTTCCACTACGGGACTGATTCTGAAGGATTGAGATTGGCCTGAGACCAATAAGCCACATGGCTGGACTTGAAAACTGGCGTGCGCGTTTCCACTACGTGCGTGTGCTGGGTGCTGGGATTGAGACTGACCGTCCGAGCTACCGCACTGGCGCACTCGCTGGCCTTTGAAGATAGATTAATGCTGCCGCTCTTGCTTTTACTAGCTGTTGTCACTATGCGCAGGAGGAAACAAAGATCTCTTTACCTAATAGCAGTTATGAAACGCAAGAATGGTTTCAAACTCCTCATTAACATAGTTTATCCGTGTAATAACATGCATTCACCAAGGGAATAAGAAAAAGCATTATCTTATTATACCTTTAATGTGTCGAGAAAATTAAATGTAATAAATACGTCACAATGTTTAACCATGTCTGGTTTTTGGTCTATAGATTTAGATAGGTATCATAGCATGCTTCACAAATGCTACTACTATTATTGGTTAATGTGTTTATTAACTATTTACTGTGTATACATACACTATAAGTACAATGAGATAATTAAGATTTTTTACTTGACGGACGAGTGAATCTATGTCAATAAACAGATAAAATCGGTCAATGAGAAGTTAGGAAGTACTATTTCCATTTTTCGATGTTCGTGGATGGATATAATTTCTCCAATTCTTTACTTATTTTCTCTAATTCTCAAGATTCTGTCTCTGTAAAAAAAGCTTTTTACTTGCCAGAAGCAAAGTGCCTCTCTATATAAATCGATAAGCCTTTCAGTGACATCTCTGCTCCAGTCTCCGTCGTGCGACATGGTCAGTTAAGCAAATGGCAGGCAATGGTGCGTCTATTGGAGCGCCCGCACAGCCCACAACCTTCTTGAACGAAAGTCACAGCGACACTGCCGATTGCCCGTCACGCAAGTCCAGTAAAAGATTGAACAGCGCTTGACTCCCCGTGACTCAAGTCTTGATGGTCCGGACTGCCTCAGACCGGACTGAAAAAGCCAGTTTTTCAATCGTCAGTCTCGCAAAGTCTCATAGTGGAAACGGGCCTTAAGTCACGTAAATAGCCTCGGTTATAGTGGCTAGACTTACCAAATTATTGAGCGAAAGTTTGGTTTATCTTACCAATAAAAGCTTTCATCGTACAATGACGGCCTATGCTAACCGCAACGCCCCAGTAAGTTACGCGTGCTGGAGAATAGGACGAATCTAAAATTGTACATCAAGCGCACATGAGAAAACCCTGCAACTATGTACTTTTGAAATTACAGGTACTGTTGCAATTACAAGTACTATTGCAATTACAGGTACTGTTGCAATTACAAGTACTATTGCAATTACAGGTACTGTTGCAATTACAGGTACTGTTGCAATTACAGGTACTGTTGCAATTACAAGTACTGATGCAATTACAGGTACTGTTGCAATTACAGGTACTGTTGCAATTACAAGTATTGTTGCAATTACAGGTACTGTTGCAATTACAAATACTGTTGCTATTACAGGTACTGGTGCAATTACGAGTAATGTTGCAATTACAAGTAATGTTGCAATTACAAGTAATGTTGCAATTACAAGTAATGTTGCAATTACATGTATTGTTGCAATTATTAGTAAAGTTGTTGTTACAAGTAATGTTACAATTACAAGCAGTGTTGTAATTACATGAATTGTTGCAATTACAAGTAATGTTGCAATTACAAGTAATGTTGCAAATACCTGTAATGTTGAAATTACGTAAGTAATGCTGCAATTACAAGTATATAGTGCCTTCTGAAAGCCAACTCTTACCTTGTTCGTTTCCTTCTTAAGATCTATTCACTACACCTTTTTGCTGCTGAAAGGGAGGGTCTACCTCAAAAATTGAACAGAATAATTTTTCGTTTTCTGATCTCACTTTGTACCTATAAAGTGGCACCTCTAACGCAACGAACTGCATGTATGTGTACACTTTAGTTTTTGCGTCGGGCAGTTTCTAACTTCGGAAAAAAACACATTTTTTACAATATGTAAACAGATTTCAGAAAAAAATTAATTTATAGATTATTATTAGCGTTAAACTTCACAGAAATAAGTCCTACAGCGCATGTTGCATGGTACCCTCATTGCGAGTAATCGTCTATGATGAAGTAGGAGATACAGTACCAAACTTTTTTTTTCCTTTTACCTTTTTTGAACCTGTTTTACTTTTTTGCCTCTCCTGGACAATTGAAAGTCCTATTTTACGACTTATTAAGTTAAAAATCTATTTCCTTTTCTGATTTATGAGCTACAAAATCGAGAGACATATCATTCGATTTGTAAAGCGAATATCTAGTAACTCTTGTAGCCCCTTTTCTGGTTTATACATTGTTTGGATTATATTGTACATAATCCCCCAAAAAAATGTGTACTATATATAATATATGTACATTGTAAAAACAACGGAGAATTTGGTGGAGGGGACAACAACACAATTCTTCTAAAAATAGCAGAAATAAATCAGGAAAAAGGCTTCTAGACTCACTAAATATTTGCATTACGTATTCTTTCAATGTTGTAGCAGGAAAACCAAAAGAGATTTTCTTTACATTTCACGTTTTCCTTCATTCTCTCATGAAAAGAATACGAACAAAATGTGCTTGTATTAGTCTTTCAAGATGATCGGTCAGTCAATAAAAAAGATTCTTTGGAGGGTACACTTTTTTTAATTTCTATCCTTATGTATTTCAGAAATATTTCAATTTCGGAACATTCTCCTTATTTTCATATCAATCTGCGAAAATTGGTTACAGATTTAAATTTTCGATTATACAGTAGACCACCGCCTTTATACGTACGTCCAGAGTGATTCATTTGCTTTTTTTAGTTTTGACCCCAGCGAATATAGGCTATGAGGCCATAGTAAGCGATCATTAAACTCCCTTCAATTTCGCGATCATTAAACTCCATTAAGAACTTTACCCATGCTCTATACTGATTGGTTCATTTTACCACCCGTTTGAATATCCAATCACTTAATAATAGCGAGTTGCTGTTTTGCGGTCTTCACTCTTTTTATGCCATCTGCACCAGTGTCTCCAAAAATGAAATTACTCATTCATATTTTTGAGCAATAAGAGCGAGACTCATCTACATTAACCAAAACGACCAACAAGAAAAATATTTAAGATGTCTCTCTTTCTGTTATCTAACAAAGCCAACTGCAATTGGAAGAAACTAAGAAACAATAATAACATTCTTTGTAACGTAAATGTTCGAATTACGTACATTGTTATCAATAATATTTGTTATTTTATATATACATAAAACTAACTTCAAATAGCTGTGTGTATAACTTTTTCACGTATAATTAAAGTGATTATTAATCGTGTAATTGATTAAAGGAATCATAGACCTTGCTTCTGCAGCTGATCAATCTGACAAAAATTGAAGATAGAGGCCTAAGAAACAATCATCCGGGAATTACTGTGATGCTCGATTTTCATGTTTTTTTCTAGGCACACAGAAAAACACAGTGACCATCACTGTCAGAGATTCTTCTCTTCGTCAGAGAATTCTAGAAAAACTATGGTCGTGATACCATACCATTTTATGGTATCATTAACGATTTTCGTTAGAGTTTGGGGTATAGTAATGGCAATAATGGCTTTTTAATTTCGCCTGGACATTTTCAGACTATTTCACCCGTACACGACGAAGGATATGGGAGTTTGCTACACGTTCAACAGCCCGCACCTCGTCAAAGAATCCAGCCCCAACGTCAGCATCGAAGACCGCAGAAAGAACTTCAAGCCCAGAGCTTCGTTCAAAACCGGACCGCAGGTCAGTGTTGAAGGGTGGACGTTTTTACGTTCAAAAATAAATTTAAGAACTTGAGTACAATAATTTACATCAACTTCTGTCTTCCATGTAATAAAACAGTTTTATTTGAATTTCAAATTTTACTCATCTGATCGAATAGAAATGGCTTTTACTTTACTTCTTAATGCTCATTCACTATTGTACATAAACGAATTAAACATAATTATAAATCAACATTATTAAGAAAATTGATTCAATTAATTCAACCGCAAATAATATTCGGCTTTAAGTTAAATTTATATTTTTTTAGTGTGAATTCTCAATATTCTATAACCGATTTTCATCAATTTAAAACATCATCCAGAAATTTTAATGAGAATTTCTGAGAAGAAAAGATTTTAGAAAGAAAACACAAACCATGCATATCGTATCAGCAGAAACCAAAGAAAAGAACTATTCTTCAGAGGAAATAAAACTAATAAACGTGGACATTACTTCAAGACAAAAAGGCATTTTTTATACAATCTCTTATCATGTGAAAGGATAAAGAAATTTTTAACGCAAGTTGCAGTATTCCTAAAAATACACATTTTTCATGAAACTGATCAATGCAAACCCTTGTTGTGTCCACCACCTTATACCAATGCTTTAATGAGTTTAATCCTTAGTGTTTGTTTCGGACGTAGCAGTCCCAGGCCACGATGGATAGCCGCCTCTGATTATCATTCATCCGCCCTCATTTAGGCCAGCTGATGCACGATGCTGCTGCTTGCTTCTCGCCGTCGGTAGTGGTGCAGGGCGGTCGATCAGGGATTGTGCCCAGGAACACGTCCAGTCGTCTCTTAAAGGTCTCCAGGGTGAACTCACCCTCTTGCAGATCCTTTGGTAGGACGTTAAACAGACTCGGCCTTGCCACGGAAAGGGATCCTTTCCGCAGGGATTGAAATCTGACCGCAGATCTGTTACGTAGTGGGGAGATCATGTACAGTCGTTACGGTATGATCCTCGTTACGGTATGTCTCAATCCTGAATGCCTGGCATTCGAAGTTTGGTGCAATCCCGGTCATCATTTCCCACGTGTACAGAATGACATACCTCTCCCATCTCCTCCGCAGTGTGTACAGACCCAGTCACTGTACCTCAGAGCCTCAAACTTGGTCCCTTTGAACTGTATGTTGTTCACTTGGGCCCAGTCATATATTGCAGAATGGACTTCTTGCAACCTCTCACAGTCTGTCTTGTCCATGATGGTCATTAGTATCCTGGTGTCGTCTGCAAATGACGATGCAGCGGCGTGGTTTACTGCCACATCTATGTGGGCGATGTGAACGAGGAAGAGGATTGGCAGAGTACCGTTCCTTGTGGTACTCCACTCTTCACCCTAGCCTCGCCCGATTTCGAGCCTCCAACAACGACAGCTTGCAGTTATTCTGTTAGGAAGCTGTGGAACCATGCCAGCAATTCACCTCCGACCCCAAGTAGTCTTAATTTTCTGAAGAGAACTCCATGGTCAACTTTGTCAAAAGCTTTCGTGAAGTCCAAAGACACCACGTCCGCCCTGGCCCCCTCCTTCAGAATGGCCAGGATTTGGTGGTGATGCTCCAGTAACTGATACAAGCAGGAGCGATTTCGCCTAAAACCGTGTTGCCTTCTGCTGAAAAGGTCAGCTTCCTCCATGTTCTGCACCAACCTTCTGGCAACAACCTTCTCAAATACTTTGATTACGTGTGAAGTTAATGTAACCGGCCTGTAATTTTGGGTTTTATCTCTTGCACCGCCTTTGTAGACTGGGGTTATTAGCCCTAATTTTCAGTAACTAGGAACGCTTCCTTCTCCTAATGAAGTTTTCCAGAGTAAAGTCGATGGGACCTTTAATGCACCTACAATGTTTTTCAGTAACACAACATGGACCCCATCTGGCCCGGGAGCTAAATAAGTCGTTTATTCTTGGATACTCCTTTCTAGATCCGGTGTTTCAAACTCAATGTTAATCAGCACCCGCCCCCTGGTAGGTCTTGAATGACTCTAATTGCGTTCCCCTATCTTGAGTATCGGGGTTTGCTGAATACTTTTTCAAACTGCATTCCTAGCAGTTTGCGCATTTCCTGGTCGTCTCCAATAAGGACATCGTTTTTTTCCAGAGCCCCCCACTGAGTCTCTGTAAATATTTGTAGAAATATTTGATATTCTCCTGAGCGGCAGCTACAGCTCGCGCCTTCGCAACTTGTTCAGGCTCGTGCGAGTCCTGCAACTGTCGTCAATTTTCTCCTTTAGATGTTCCCGCCTCCACCTCTTCATAATCTTGGAGGCCGCCGTTTGGCGGCCTCCAGGCGCCGTTTGGCGGCCTCCAATTCTTCATAATGTGCCGTTTGGGGTCGTTCTTCCCGGCGTGTGACGCGTGCATATCTGCAGTAATACTTCGCACAGCTTGTTGTACATTGATTCGGCATTTAAGTGCCACAGGCCTCCCAGGCTGTTCTTCGATGATGAAAATTTAGCCCAGCCGGACCTTCTCGAGATGTAGGTCTAGGCTGGTTTCCAATCCCAATTGTTGTTTCGACCACAACTAGTCGATGGTCTGAAAGTGCGGTCTCCTCAACACGAATACCAGCAACCAATTTTTCGTTGCTGGTGAAGAATAGATCCAGGATATTGTGTTCTCATGTTGGCACCAGCATCTGTTGACTTAGGAAGTGCTCCCTAGCGAATCGAAGTAGTTGTGTTGCCTGGGTTCCGTCCTGATCTCTGCGCCGTCCTAAACAGTCAAAGTGTGGCCATCGTATGAGTGGTAGATTAACATCTCCTGCAACCACAATACTTGGGGAGCGTTCACCCAAGTTGGCCACCTCTTTTTCTGTTCTCTCAAGGGTTTCATTGAATTTTTGCAGCGGGCAGTCAGGCGGTCGGTATACGATAGCTATGTACAATTGGAGATGGGAGGTGTGTATCAAAACATGTTCCACATATCCATTGGAGCCTAAAAGCATGGGAACTGTTTTTGCCGTGAGGGAGTTTCTGAGGTAGACTATAACACCTCCTTTTTTTCTCCCTTCTTTTCGGTCTACTCGGTAATGTTAAATTCTTTACATATCGATTTCTCAATCTTGGATATCTTCTCTTGGATGTAACTCGGTTAAGACAAGCGTGATTATTCTGCGGCCTGAGTCTAAGGTGATGAAACCGACAGGTATCTCGTTTGCAAGCTATATTTTTCATTGTATTCCAGCACAATTACAGGTGATAGTATGGGCAGTATTTCCCATTTTTTCATCCACGTTGGTTTTTGCTTCCAAATGTGGAAAATCTGTGACAAATCTTAGGGCGAGGAGACCTCCAGCTCAATCCTTTATTCTCCCGATCGCAATTTCCCTGAAGATAACTCCAGCTGATGTGTTTGTTACCCTTACCAGGAGGAATAGCAGCCGAGGCATTTAAATGACCTGTGGGAGTGAGAGTGCATGGTGTGGGAGAGGGGAAGGGTTTCTCCTTCCCCTTCCTTCTCTAGGCTGCGGTCAAGGGGTGGAGTGCGAGTAAAGGGAAAGTGAGCGGGTTACGATTTCGGAAAGCGTTGGAGCAGGCGGGGCAGAGGGAGTAGACGATGGCAACGCCTGGACACGCCGGCTGAGAGGAAACTTTAGGCTTACTTTGAGTCACTTCACTCATTAAAACTCCTTGCACAACTTCGACACATTCCTTGAACCACTCCTCATTCATTACACATTTTCTGCATATGAATGACGCCATCGTCTTTACATGACGCCATCGTCTTTACAAGTTGGGATACTGGGAGTAGAGAGCATTCAAAGTGACAAAGCAGGCTCATGAATCACATCGGAGCGCAAATTTACCGTAATTCAGTTTTAGGAAATTAAAGCCGAGGACAGCGATGCATTTACCCCGTAGTGGGCTCAGGTGGCTCGAGTTGATCGACTCCCGGCCCCGGGACGGAAGGAAGATTTTTGGCTGCGCATTATAAGTCGTCGTAGACTTTACCACCCAGAACTCAGAATTCATCCTAAGACCAAATATTATGCCACATCAATCAAAACTTCGACACATTCCTTGAACCACTCCTCATTATTTACACATTTTCTGCATATGAATGACGCCATCGTCTCTACATGACGCCATCGTCTTCTAAAGTTGGTATACGGTATACTGGGAGTAGAGAGCATTCAAAGTGACAGAGCAGGCTCAAGAATTACATCGGAGCGCAAATTTACCGTAATTCAGTTTTAGGAAATTTTAAGCCGAGGACAGCGATGCATTTACCCCTTCGTGGGCTCAGGTGGCTCGAGTTGATCGACTCCCGGCCCCGGGAAGATTTTTGGAAAAGATTTCCGGATTTGGGAAGATTTCCGGAAGATTTTTGGCTGCGCATTATAAGTCGTCGTGGACTTTATCACCCAGAACTCAGAATTCATCCTAAGACCAAATATTATGCCACATCAATCAACGCAAATGCACACTATTCATACAAATGTGCGTATACGAGTGAGAGTTCACTATTCATATTTTACTATTCGACATAGTTTATATAAAGCACTTGCCTTTTACCACGTTTCCAACTGGAATACCAAAAAACACGTTTTATTTAAAACTGCTGTTTTCCTTGACAACGACACGACCAGAGCGGCCTGAGCCTGACGCTGAACCTGCACGCGGCGAGCTACCTGTCGTTGCTGTCGCCCTGGTCGGGGCTGCGCGTGGTGCTGCATGAGCCTTGGCAGACGCCCTTCCCGGCCGATGAAGGCTTCAACCTCGCCGCGGGACTGTCCCACTCCATCGCTGTAACCAAGGTGAAACAAGAGTGTTGTAAACGTACTGTAAATTCAATAACATCGATTAAAATGCAGCATTTATAGATGTAATAAATTCTGAGTCGATGCAAATAAATCAATGGATTGCTGGTGATATGAAGTGAATGTACGTACGTGCAGTTCATGTTTAACACTAAAATAATAATATAAATTTAGTGGATATATTTGTGATTAAATTTTTTCAACTGATTAAATTAATGCAGAAATTCGATCCATGGCGTTAAATAGTTCGAAACACAAATTATTTATTATGCATTGAAATGAATAATTCCACAGACTGTGATGCAGCGCATAGGACCTCCACACGGACAGTGTTCCGACACCAATACCCCGATGTTTGACTACTCCGAAGCGGTAAACCTTCTTACTGCAACAGTAATTTATCATCCTGCACTACGATAAAAAGATGGCAAATAGATCGGCACTCTGCGGATGAAATTTAACTCATATCTTTTAGAGTGATTTCGTTTAAAGCTTTGCTCAGGTCATGTTACGTAAAATATTACTGTAGCGGGCCAGCCTTGGCTGCGCTTAAAACGCTGTTGGGTTTTCTTAATCCGGCGCACCTCTCTGAAAAAATTTAGCCCAAATGGAGAAAAAGTATGAGTTGATAGTTTTCTCGAGAAGCAGCTGATTAAGAGTAGGCAGCATACTTTTGCTTGAGTCACTAAACTTTGTAATGTCTGTAAATATCTGTGTCTAAATGTCTGTACTTGTAAACCTAAATGAATTAAGTTTATAGTCCTATGTCGTGGCTGCGGGTTACCTTGTAACCCAACAAATTAAATATACCTTATGGTCTTTGAAAATTCGCTGAACCATTTTGATAATCCTCGTACGTTAGGGCCCGCAGGCAGAGACCCAGTAACGTCGTTGTATATGGAGCGTAGTTCTCCCGCTACACTACCTCCAGTTAAAAAGTCGTATGCTAAATTTTTATGGATATTTCATCCCCTCCCCATAGCTGTGCAATAAGCTGTGCCTAGAACGCGAGTTCCGGCGGCGGTGCAACTGCACAGTCAACGAGGGCCCCGCCTTCGACTCCCTCGACGAGGAGGACGAGTTCAAGGCCAAGAAATTCGAGAAGTGCGACTCCTTCGACCGCTATCAGGGTAACAATGAATCATAAGGCCACAGTGTAATTTTCGATTTTTCGATAGATGAGATTTTCCTAATTGTCATGATCTAGCAAGAACTAGTCATACATATCGATATCAGCAGGCGGCCTTTTAGAGGCATTCACCATGAGGAAGCATTCACACGTCTCTTTAACTTCACTTCTTGTTGTTTGTTTGTTTGTTTGTCTACTACAAATCTTATAATCGATATTCAACACACTTCTACTTGTCCAATCGATTTGAAACGCAGCAATCAATTGACAGAATAAAAAATTAAAAAAATAAAATAAATAATTTTTAAATATTAAAAAAAAACGTTAAAAAAATTTTTTTTTTATATATTTAAAAATGAAAAATAAAGTCACTTTACTTTTGTAACATCGGAGAAGCAGGCCTCTTCAGTAGTATTGTCTTTAAAAAGTAATTTTTAAAAGCATATTTTTATTACAACTGCTCTTTAACTTCACTTCGTTATCTGCTACAAATCTTATAATCAATATTTAACACACTCTTACCTGTCCAATCGATATGAAATTTTGCACTCTTGCGTAAATTCGGAGACAATGCATGAATCAATTGGCAGAATAATTAATTTTGGAAATTTATTTTTATATAAAAAATTTAAAATTTAATTATTTATTATATGAAAATAAAATTAAGAATTCATTGTACATGTGTAACATCGGAGACACTGGATTCTTTATAAGTGTGGTCTTCAAAAAGTAATTCTTAAAGTCGTATTATTCGGTCCTCAAACTGCATACCCATAAGTGCACATTCATTATGTAATTCAGAAATATAGCCAAAAATTAGATGGCCTAAGAATTAATTTCTATTTTTGGTCGCCAGGTTTGTGTGTGCAGGTTGTTACCTACATGGCCACCACCGAGATATTCAACTGCACCTGCTACCCCGCCTGCACGTGAGCAATTAACTTAAGTGTGATCGCACACGAAAAAGTGAGTGTCAAACTCGCGTTGTCATTACGTATTCGTACGCTAAATGTTTTAATAATCAATTTTCACCCATGTGACAAATTTCCTCTTAGGGACGCCATGACAGTCCTAGTGCATAATAATAATACATGCATTTTTCCATGCATTTTTCCCCACATAAAGCCTAAAGTTAAGGATATTTTCAGTTCAACAAATATGGTTATATATATAAACATCAAAGCGTTTATGAACATTTGTTGAAATGTTGGTTCGTGTTCTTCGTTACATGTCCCACAATTCCACAAAAATTCACCATATCTTTATAAGAGAAAACGCTTCGGAGTCCAGCTCCATCATCGGTTCATAACACAAAGTTCAGTTTAGAAAAAGTTCAGTCTAGTGACACAAATACAATATATTATTAAAGTAAAATCCACTGTCAGGTGTTGAAACGGAAAACAAATAAATGAGACATGAAATGAACGCTAGTAAACGGCTTATCAATTTACTATTTCAAGAGGAAAGGAGCTAAAAGCGGCATTCAGACTAGACTTCTGTTTGAATATATACATGGATGCTAATATTCGTAGATCAGTACTGCACCTGCTTTTCACTAGGCTACATGGTTGGCCAATCGTCCTCTTGATTTTAAGCAAATTTTCTATAACGATATGTTGATGATACTTTTTTTATTTTTAACGATCTCTCGTATGTGGGCCTTTTCTTTGACTTTCTTAATCTTCAACATAAGTCTATCAAATTCACTAAAAATTTAAAAGCGAAGAAAACACCACAAAAATTTAGCATATCTCTTTTGAAAACGTTTCGGTGACCAGCTCCATCGTCAGTTCAATAAATCTAGAACACAGATAAATGCAGAAAATTAGTTTGGAGTTAATAAAAAACACAAGTTAAACACCTGAATTTACAGACAAAGAGCAGAATAATAAAGTAAGTACCTATCTATTCACAATTTCTAATGGATACGAACTATAGGCAGCATTTAAACTAGGCTTCTCTTTAAAATATACAATGATTCCAAAATACGCAGATCGGAAGCACCAGAACTATAAGCTAAACCCTTAAAGTCTGTGTCGGACACTGGAACGTTGCACTGTTCGGCGTGAGTGCTCACAGCCGAATGAGGAGGGCACGATAGTAACTGCCCAGTCCTATAACTCCTCCCTCTATGCTCAGCGACCCTAGTGTAAAAAATGCGTGCCGTCATCCCAACGTACGCAGATACACATCGTGCACAACTAAATTTATAAACTAGGGACGAACGCATATGAGAAGGAAGGATATCTTTGTACCTTTGTAGGACAAACTTGTTTGAAAACAATAGTTTGTCCTTTCTAGACTGCAATATTACTAAATCTAATGGCCGTTTTCAAACATCTGTTTACAGAAAACTAACTTTCACCGGCCTAAGGACCAGCGATTTTTTAGTTTTTGTTCTTTTAGATTCAAGTTAAACGGGCTTCAAACACTATTACACCGCGGCTTTCGTATATGCTCGACTTTCCATTCCATGCATTCTGAATTTGAATCTTTGCGCAATATCTTCTCGCTTAATGGATTTCCTTCTGGCTTGGTGTTAACCCAGATTAAAAAATTCATGTCTAAGCGATACAGTGAAGTGGTTCCAGAACCTGATAGTAGAAGCGTTGTTTACTGTTCTCTTCCATACTTCGGCCATGCGTCCGAAGTTATGTCAAGAGAATGAAAAGTTTTGTTTATGAAATGCTTCCCGGACATTAATCTTCGTATCTTACTGATGAAAATTTTCAAAATAGGTTCGTTTTTTTAGGTACAAAGATATCCTTCCTTCTTATATGCGATCGTGTCTAGTATATAAATTTAGTTATGCACGATGTGCATCTGCGTACGTTGGGATGACGGCACGCAACTTTCACACTAGGTTATAGGACTGGGGCCGGATTATCAAAACTTCGTAACTTTTTGTACTTACGACAAAAAAGTTCTGTGGTACGTTAATACACCCTAATTTTGGCATTATCAGAACTTTCGTACGCAAGTCTTAGCTAAAAGCCTAAATTTTTTTCCCGCGCCAATTTTTCCCGCGCAAATGTTTTTATAATACCACCGCTAGTATTACGTTGTCATAGCAACGCCACTCGTAAGTCGATTTTGCGTACTTACGAAGTTTTGATAATACGGCCCCTGGGCAGTTACTATCGCGCCCTTCTCATTCGGCTGTGCGAACTCACGCCGAACAGTGCAACGTTCCGGTGTCCGATACAGACTTTAAGGTTTTAGCTTATAGTTCTGGTGCTTCCGATCTGCGTATTTTGGAATCATTGTATATTTTTAAAGAGAAGCCTAGTTTAAATGCTGCATATAGTTCTTATCCATTAGAAATATTGAATAGATAGGTACTTACTTCATTATTCTGCCCTTTGTATGTTAATTTAGGTTTTTAACTTCTGTGTTCTTTTATTAACTCCAAACTAATTTTTTGCATTTATCTGTGTTCTAGATTTATCGAACAGACGATGGAGCTGGTCTCCGAAACGTTTTCAAAAGAGACATGCTAAATTTTTGTGGTGTTTTCTTCGCTTTTAAATTTCTAGTGAATCTGCGATTAAAGCAATCTAGTGACTTTTTTACTTGTGTTCTATCAAATTCACAATGGAGCTTGAATCAAACAATATTTTGTCCCTCCTTGATTACAAAGTTACCAAATCTAATTGCCGTTTTCAAACTTCTTTTTTTATAAAATTGACATTTACCGGCTCATGCGCCAGCTTTTTTAGCCTTTGTTCATATAGTTTCAAATTAAATGGGATCAAAACATTGATAAACCGCGGCTTTCGCATTTGTTCTACTTTCCTAGCCATGCACTCTGAATTTGCATATTTGCGCAGTATCTTTTCACAAAATTGGCTTTCCATTGCATCTGGTGTTTACCCATATTAAAAAGTTTACGTCCAAGCTATTTACTCAAGTTGTTCCCGATTTTGACAATGGAAACGTGCGTTACTGTTCTTTTCCCTACTTTGGCCCCGCATGTGAGACCACGTCAAAAGAATTAAAAGTTTTATTCGCTAAATACCTTCCGGATGTAAATCTTCATGTGTTGTTACTTAGCAATTTTAGAATCGGCTCTTTTTTCATGTATAAAGATACCCTCCCTGTTCTTATGCGATCGTCACTAGTTTACAGATATAGTTGTGCGCAGCATCGTACGTCGGTATGACGTCACGCAATTTCTACACTAGGCTGGCTGATCATAGGGGCAGGAGTTATAGAACGGGGAACCTACTTGCACATCCACCTTGTTATGATCGGCATACCGTATAATAATTATTTGCTTATTTGAATCTGTATTTATCTCTATTATTCTGAAAATTTCTGAGCTCATCTTAAATTTCTTCATTTTTCTCAACGTATTTTTGTCAATTGTTAGTTAGGCTTAAGAACTGAACAAATGGTTCTTTGGGGAAGGACGTGTCTGTCGTTAGAGAGAATATTTTGATGGGAGTCAGTCAATTAGTGGAAGCCGAATGAAGAAGTCGTATGTACACAGTGTAATTAAGTTCACGAGTTCATCGTTATAAATTACCGTGTCTTGTTAGCGCATTTTCTCATTTATGGAAAAAATGCACTATTGTGCTCGCCATTTCCGTCTGTCTGTCTGTCCGTCCGTCCGTGACCTCAAGTTTTCGTCGACGAGAAAATGCGCTCTCTGTCACTCACTGCAGTGGGAAATGAGTTATATTTTTTATCCTCCAAAGGCAGCGTACTACCGAACTATACGGTCTCATAAGGCTTTATGAAGTGGTAGCCATGTGTGAACAGCGGCGGCGTGTGCGCCACAATACTGTAAACTCATTCTGTTGTACGTGTTCATGCCGAGCAGTGTAACACCTCTGTATCTGATAGTGATTTTAAAGTTCTTGCTTCCACATCCGGTGTTACTGATCTACGAATTTTATAATCCCTGTATATATTCAAACAGAAGCCTAGTCTGAATGCCGCTTTTAGCTCCTTTCCTCTTGCAAAAGTATATAGATAGCCTGTTTATCAGCGTTCATTTCATGTCTCATTTATATTTAAAACAAAACTACACCCATATTAAAACAATAATTGTATCTCTCATGATACAGAAGCCATTACAGCACAGCGCTTACTTTACGACGCCTAACACCCATTTTCAACGACACCCCTCTTACACATATGCAATGGAAAGAAGAGAAATACACTGGCATCCAAAAATATTATCAATTCATATGCCAAAACGCACATTTATGCAACTCCAAAACACTAATCTGGTCTGAAACATCATATATAATAAATCCCTGAACTATTCCTAATAAAATCCCTGATAAATCCCTGAAATATATTCCCTGATTTCTGAATATGAGCACATGACACTCGCTGCACATTACCCATGCATAAACAAACGAAGCCCGACAAGCAACAAACAAAACAAGAACTGGAACCTCACATGGATACAACAAGTACGCAAAAATAACCAAACACGAAATAAAAACAATTGCTAAACACAGCCTTTTGCGAACATATCCAACGCAAATTGACATGTTAGCATCTGCATACACCTCGAACTGCAAGCATAACCGAAGTTCACATTGCCAGCCTAAAGCCAATAAAGAAGGCTTCGGCTCCATTACTTGGAACCGAAGCAGAAAATAACTAACGTTCGGACTGAAACTTGACTATATAAAAAAAACAAGAAATTCAATCTGGTAATGAATACTTAAATGCTTTAATTGAGTGCTCGCTTTGAACTCAATCTGTTCATTCACGATTGACAGGGAGGTGCGTTACTCAGCTCTCATATCGTCCACAAATGTCAACCCTGAGTTCCTCAAAATCGTCCAGAACATCAAAAAGTTTCCAATGGGCGTGGACTTGTGCGGGTAAGTGATAAGCACTTGATTGATTGTTTTCACTGAGTGCATAATGATTGTATGGATAATTTCAGTAGAATGTTTTTTGGAATGTTGATCTTCGACAAAACAGATTTAAACAGATTTGACAACAGATTTTAGCCGAATGTAGAACGATAGTCGACCATTTCTACTGTAATATGTGTTTCGAAGCAAAATTGATCCAAAAAGTGATTAAGACTAATTATCTCTACATATTAACCCTATTTGCATCATATTGATGCATACAATTGGAAATTAAAATAAACGCTTGAATACCATTACGGCTTTTCTTACTGCACAGGGATTTAAATTCGACGGTTCGCCTTCAGATCTACCTTGCGTCTTCCTCGTACGAAGAAATTGACGAGTCTCCCGCGTATACTGTGCGTGAAACATGATCATATAAATTTGCAAGGCACATATATGACGAAATGATCATATATTTTTGAATACTTTAATGTCTAACTTGCACGTATCTCAATAAGTATTTTTAAAATTATATGTGAATTTAATTTACGCCGAAAACTGTTATTGAACTATTAAAATTACTAGATTGCTTAAATCGCAGGAGTATCAGTAATTTAAAAGCAAAGAAAGCAGCCAGAACAATAACCATTTCTTAAGAATGAAAACATTTCAGAGTCCAGCTCCATCGTCAGTCCAAAAGTTCAAAACCTATAAAAAAGGCCAAAACAATTAGAAAACTAAATTCACATCGAAGATAATAAACGTAATTTGACGTAAATAAAAACAAATACACATAAGGAGACAGGCCTATCTATTACAATTTCAAGGGAGATAGGGGCTGTAGGCTGCATTTAAACCAGGTTTCTGTTTAAAAATATACAGGGATTCTAAAATCCGTAGGTCAGTAACACCGGTCGTGTAAGCTAGAACTCTAAAATCACTATCGGACACCGGAACATTGCACTGCTCGGCCTGGACGCGCACAGCTGAATGAGGAGGATGCGCAAGTGTTCCCGTTCTAAAACTTCTGCCCTTATGCTTCGCCAGCCTAGTGTAAAAATTGCGAGACGTCATACCGACGTACGCTGATGCGCACTGCGCACAACTGTATCTATATACCAGGGACGAGCTCATAAAAAGAGGGAGAGCATCTTTATACCTGAAGAACGAACCAATTTTGAAGTTATTCACCAATATCACCTGCAGATTTACATTCGGAAGATATTTATTGATCAAATCTTTCAGTTTCTTAGCCATAGTCTCAGATGCTTTACCGAAGTAGGTTCAGTCAGGTTCCTACTGTCACAATCAAGAACAACTTCATTATATTGCCTTGACATAAATTTCTTAATTTGAGTATAAATCAATTACGACTGAAACCCATTTAAAGAAATGATGCTGCGCAAAAATTCAAGTTCAGTGTGCATAGCATTGAAAGTTGAACAAATACGAAAGCCATGATTTAATAATGTTTTAATCCCATTTAATTTAAAAAGAAATGAGCAAAAACGAAAAAAAGTTGGTGCTTAAACCGGTAAACGTTGACTTTCTGAACACAGAGGCCTGGAAACGGCCATTAGCTTTTGTAACATTACAATCCAGAAAATATAAACTATTGCTAGTTTCGAGCTCCATGGTGAATTTTATTGACTGATATTGGAGGTTTAGATAATCAATGAAAAGGGCCACATGAGAGGGATGCTTGAGAATTAAAAAAGTATCATTGACATATCGGTTATAAAAAACAGGTTTAAAATCAAGAGGACAATTGGCCAGCCATTTAGTCTCGTGAAAACACATAAAAATATTAGCATAAGTAGGACCTAGTGGTAGACCCATGCCCAAGCCGTCAATTTGTCTGTAAAATTTGCCGGCAAATACAAAACACGAGTTTAAAACAGATAATTCAAGAAAAGATTTTAAAAATTTGCGGTTGAAACCCATGACAATGTCATTAATCTCTTTGAACAATGAATTGAGGCAAATATCAATAGTTTCATGGAGAGGTATATTTTTTAAACAAATTCTCGACATCAAATGAAGCCATAGTCAGATCCTGGACATTGGTGAAATTCTTTAAGCGGTCTACAAACACGTAAGAATTGTCTACCGTATATTGGTTAGTTGTCAAACAGTTCAACACTGGGATCAAAAATTTAGCAAGCTTGAAACTCGGAGTGTTGTAAGCAGCAAAAATGGGTCGAAACTGAAATTTTGAAGCGAAATCTGGCTTATGAATCTTAGGTAAGCCATGCAAAATACATGGGCAAGAGCAGGCGTAAAGTTTCAAATAAGTTTCAGAAGAAAGTGCAGCGGAATTTTTAAGTTTTCTCAAAAAATTATTAATTTTATCCTCAATCATCAAAATAGTTTTAGCAATTGGATCTGTAATTTCGATAAATTTAGAAGGGTCTGTAATGCGAGCAGAAAGGCTACTGTTGTAACGATTGCGGTCAACCAATACGACTCCCTTGCCCTTATCTGACTTATAAATGATTATAGGTCCTTATTTTTGGCCAAGTCCTTTACCAAATGGGTGTCACGGGGTTGGAAAACAGACGAGAAAATTTTATAAGCTTAGAAATCGTAAAAATGACGGTAAGCTAGGCTTTGCAAATTGCCAAGAAATTCAGGTCGATTGGTAATAGAAACATTTTTTTAAAGTAAGAGCAAGCCTTTCAAAGGCTAAAAAGTATATATAGAAGTCCAATTTGAAAACAGGAATTGAAAGATTTGATCAATAAATATCTTCCAAATGTAAATATGCAGGTGAAATTGGTGAATAACTTCAAAATAGCGCTGCTACGACGTCTCGGAGGGCGTCACCAAGTCCGTCGCTCCCGTCAAGAAAATTCCGAAGAAAATCATCATCTTGGCCGGTCCTCCGGAGCCTCTGCCTCACGGTAGGAATTGAGGGTCTGCCACCGAGAAAACATATATCAATTCATAAAGATGCTCTTACAATTATTCACTTGAATTCACAATGACCTGTTTTCGTTGGTGGCTGAAATCATGCCTATTCAGAATATTAGTGGGAATTGACCAAGTTTCAAATTTAGTGTTGTCAATGTGATAGAATCAGTCACTTGGCGAGCCGGGATATTTTGCTCACCATGCTCCAATACACGGAAAAATAACTATCCATAACTGTCAAAGACGTGCAACAAGGATAATTCCTGGCTTAAAGGGCATGTCTTATGAAGAAAGATTGAAGTTTATGAAGTTTCCCAGCTTCCGTTATCGTCGCCTGCGGGGTGACCTCATTGAAGTATACAAGTATACTCATGATTTATACAAGGTCCCCGAAGGATTACTAGAATTTGAAACAAGAACCAACACCAGGGGCCACAGCTATAAACTAAAGGCCATGCAGCCATGCAGTAGCATAGGGTAACATGGGGCAAAGAGACCACTGCCGGTCAAAGGCACATAGCGGGTTTCTCGCTAAGTATGGCAGATATTGGTCCGTGTTCTCTACCGTCGGTCGACAGTTTCACTGGGATGAAGTGTACGGATTTATGTTTTGCTAAGAGTTTGCGTTATTAAGTTATTTTTGTCCGGTGTCAATTCACTTGACCTGATAGAGATTGAGGACGAGTCATCATCTGATAGACACGTGATAGATCACGCGATCAAGACCTCAGTAGTGGTCGGAATCGAAGCTTATAAAAGGTCTAGCAACCTTAATTAAGCAGGGCCCCTTGTAGCTGATGAGCACTCCGCGATGTAGCGTGTCGGTAGAATTCTCCGACCTTTCGGTCGATGCCGTAGCTTATACCTCTGTAACGCAACTCTGTATTACCACCCCGTATACAAGATACGTTATCTGGACTTATCTGTCTTACTTGTTCTCACTACCTTAGTCGAAGAACCAGATCCTCAGGTAGAGCTTAATATAATGAGTTCACGGTCTTGAGCGCAACCTCGGACATTTTTGAATAACTGTTTTAGCCCAGATAAAAGTTTTTCTGCTGCTAAATAAAACTGTTTTTGATTACTGTAGATGAAGCTTTTGAAATTACTGTGAATTCTATTTTGAAAGTAATATTTATAGGGATAATTTTGAGATCAAATTTAGACTATTAGCTTTTAAAATAAAATGTTGACACGATATAAATTGAAATGATACCTAGTAGGGCAACGGGCCCATGCGTGTCACGGCCGGGGCAAAACGCCCATGGTGGGCTCAATACCCTCTCGGTGAAGTCGTGTGTTATACATCAGTAGATTTGTCTCAATAACCTTTTCAAAACTATGACTAGCTTATTGAATTACAAATTACACTTCATATTGTATGGTTTTTTGCAAGGCAGCAGGTTTAGTTTCTAGTTATGCGCATTTATGACCCTTTATCAATTTATCGACTCTTGCCTTGCCAAAAGTTGATTTCAGTCAACACTAATGAGCCAGAAGCTGATGAGTTTTTATGGTGTTGGCTGAAATCACGATTAGATACGAATTCTCTGCACATAATGGCCCGTATGCTAAATAGGGCACTAGCACTACGAAGTAGCACTATGCACTACGAAGTGTCCTGTTGGTATGCTAAATACGTCACAGACACTAAGCACTTCGAAGTAGCTCTACAATGTTTAGTGTCACTTAGTGTCGCACTACTGATTAGCGTAGTGCTACTTCATAGTGCTAGTGCCCCATTTAGCATGCCAACCGTAGTGTTCCATGTCGCACTAGTACGGCACTACGGCTTGTAGTGCGTAGTGCTACTTCGTAGTGCTAGTGCCCTATTTAGCATACGGGCCAATGTCTGGATTATGGACGAAACTGGAACGAAGTTTTTTGCTGATCAACTAAATATATTCTTTCTAGTCAAGGATACATTTTTTCATGTCATGGACGAATTTTTTATCGCAAGGCTATAGTTTTAAAGTCAAGGATATATATTTTTATGTCAATGAATTTTTTTTCTTCACGTCAGTGATGGATTTTTTAAGCCAAGAGTATATTTTTTTCAAGTTAAGGATATGATATTTTGAGTTGTTAATAAATGAATGAATGTCATATTTTTTATTACAATTTTCTTATTTTAACTGTAAAGTGTAGTTTTATCATTTTTAAATAAAAAATATGCAATTGTGGTAAAGGGACCAAGGGTGGGCGACTTGCCCAAGCCCATGGGCCCATTGCTCCAGGGGTGGGGCAATGGGCACATTTTGACTTTTTGTACATAATAATGTTTCAATAAAAATTTAATAACTCTAAAGACGTCTAAGTCACATCATACATTCCTTATTAGTTGTACCTCTAAACAAAACAAAGAACCACCTCGTATCTATTAAAACTTCATCAAAAATTTAGTTTAAAAAAGAGGGCCCGCTGCCCCATGTTACCTTATGTACAGTATACTGTAGTCTTGAAATGCCTCGTATCATACGGAACAACTGGAATCAAGAAACGATTTTAAACCTACCGTCCGTTGAAAAGATTTGATCAAAAAGCTAGTCTAGTCAAGAAAAATACAAGAATCGGCGACAGGCCTATACAGGCCTATTCTTCAATGCCGAAGATACTATACTATATTAAATAACAATTAATTGGAACCTTTCATTGAGCTTCATTGTGTTCTCAATTTAATTGACACAGAAAATAACTGAATGATTGGTCGTAACTCAATCTGAAACTTATTCGTATTTCTGAGATATTTGCCACAATTTGGAAAGAAAATTCACGAAGTCAATCTAACAATTCCAAAAAGTTTATGATCTCTGACCATTTATTCGAGTATTGTGCTTACTTCATATGTCTTAACAAGCCGGCATTCATTATTTCTCAACATTTCATTCTACGTACTTTCAAGCACAACCATATTTCAACTCCATCCTGTTTTCATGTCGGCCCTCGTTTAGAAAATATTTTCGTATATACGCAAAATACTCTAATTTTTAATTTTTCATCATCATTAATATTTATTAATGTCATTGTTTTTCACAGGAAAGCCTATCAAGAAGCGCCCGCTGAGGTCAAGTGCCCGATGGTCTGAACGCTTCAACCAAGTCTTCATGAGCCAGTGAAAATGAGTCAAGCTTCCATTGCGTTACAAGTAAATAATATTTTCAAAAAATAATATTTTCATTTCATATGAATGAAATGAAAAAATGAAAAATATTTTCATTTCAAAATATGTTCATGAAAAGTACATGTCAAATCCTACGGACTTGTCTGTCGACAAATCCCTCAAATTTAAATATCTGCCTCATGTCTCGCATCAGAAAATATAACTCAGTACTCACTGCAGTGAGAGACAGAGAGCGCATTTTCTCGTCGACGAAAACGTGAAGTCACGGACGGACAGACGGACGGACNATTTGATAAACAGGAAAGGCTAATACAAGGAAATGCTCATGAACATATCGCATGTGAAGGATCTTATCTTTCAACAAGGAAGACATCAATCAGGAAATATCAAGGGACGAATGGTATCAACATTGTTGCCTGACACCTTCCTCCTACGGGGAAATTTTCAGACCGTCCTCGATTTTATCAAATCAAACGGAAGTGTTAACGCTCCTGAATTTGAGCGCTAGTTAAAATGCAAAAAAATGACAATATGCAGCATGTCGATAAATCATGCTATTAGCAAGAATTAAGAATCAGTTAAGCATTTCAATAGCTAAGAGATCTTAAAATTAGAAAATTCAGATTCACAATAGCACCTTCCTCCCTACGGGAAATTGGTATCTCAATTTGACATGGACGAATTGGTATATATACCTAAAACATCAGTTCAAAGTCTTTGAATTATTTGAATATAGCTCACCCCGAAAGTCTTATGTAATTAGATGTAAACATCATCCAAAAATTACATGAAATCGGAAGGAATCGTTGATCAAGATATTCAAAAAAGAACATGCTACGACAAAAACGGTTTGTTAGGAATGCATTAAAAATACAATCTTGGCTGTCTGCATATACACAGTAGCACCAAAAAAATAGCAAATTATAATGAAATCGCGTCACAATATTCGGTATTACAATTTGATTAACATCAACGTTTATATCAATAATAGATAGTAATACAGGATAATTTTCCCGAGAATCAACGCTCGTTGAAACTGAGAGAAAGAAAATGTTAAGCAAGAATATATAAGAGCTAGGAAAAAAAGTGGAACACTCTTAACTTATATGGTTCCTATTCATTAAGAAGCCAAAAGGCTGAGGCAACGTCAAGCGAAATCGCTTGCGAAAATGAAATATATCTCTGAAAAATACCACATGAATAAATACAACTGCAATAAATGAATGCATTCAATTTGCTTAGTAGTCTGTTGCATTCAAGGATAAAATGAGACATCGTCAATCGCTGTGTGGAGCGAGACTTGCATTTAAATACGTTATTACTTTAATGTAACGCAGGGTAAAATGATAAGTACCATGCGAAAGTGAAAAACATTGAAATCTTAATACGACATGAGAGATGAGAGAATGCGTTGATAACAAGCTTGCAGTTCGCAGGCAATGTAAACTTTTGAGGCACAGCGTTACTGGCCTCGCGCCTATCTTTTTGTTTCGTTTTTATTTCTGTTCTTTCAAGGCTGCATTCGCTCTCGTTGCATGGCTGCATGCTCGGCTGCAGTGCATGGCATTGCGCGTCGTTTGCTTGTTCGCCACGCGCTGGTGCAACGCACGTTATTGTAACTCTATTCCTGCCAAAATCAACTATGGCTTTAAACCTTGTTAACAGTTCGATTTCTATTAGAATCTTGCAGGAAAAACGTTTCCTAATAATAGAGTTCGTAGTCAGAGCATTTTAATTATGCTATTCGTCCTCAATAAGACAGTTCACTCATAAGGAATAACAACCTGATATACATCAATGCACGCTTTAAATGCCAATGCATCTATATTCATCAATTAACACACTTTTCGTATACGAAGCATTTGTCAATAGATACATTCGTCAATGCACCTATTTATTTAATGCAGATACCCGTCGGTAACCGTAACTTCCATACGTTGTATGAGTCAATGTCATTGAATCGAACGTTCAGAGACGCCATTGCTTTCAGTGTCTTGAAACTCGTCTAAGTTTACAGCACATTATAAAACTTATAGATTCGTGAACTATTAAAAGAAATAAAACATATTCATAAGAGCGTATCCACTATTGTTATCGGCTCTGGTAATTAGATAAATTAGCTGCAGTTGCTCATGATTATGTTCACTATCGTGAAGAAATGACTTCCTTTGCAATCAATCTTCATCTCAAGATGATAAGGTTAAATAATAGCCAAGTAAATTATTATAGAGCAGCTTATACGCGATCGTACTTTCTTCACAGTAGCGGTTGTACGCCTGAATATTAGTTTAGCATCTCATATTCAAAATGGCTGGATATAATGTGGATTTACAGCTTAGTATTTGACCTTTATATGACGTAAAAAAGTGAAATTGATTCATATTGCAATACGTCTAGGTTCTCTGATGAGTCGCGCTGGTTTGCCCAGGCCTCACGAGGTCAATGCGTCCACTCAGATGCTCAAAGCTCTCTGTACTTGAGTTCTCAGCCTTCATGTGTCATTGCACGGACTTCGCTATGTACTTGAAACTTATCCTCGTGGATATAGTATTTGAACATGCGGAATATAACGATCAGATGGCAGCATATAACATCGCTATGAAAACTGCATTGATGCATGCAGAATGCACATTATATCGAATCGAATTATAGACCTGCAAGGCTTTGAAGACAGAATCTGCAAGAGGCAAGCAGATTGGTGTGAAGAAATCTACTATATGGGAGCAATAATTAGAAAATGGAAGACCTACAAGACCACTACTAATCTCCATCGATCTGGGTCCCTGCGCGAGATCTCAGCCCGTGGGATCAAAACAATCACAATAACGGCGAGGAAAAATCCCAGAACCACAAAGGGGATCTAGTGAAGGACCTACAGAAAGCTGGGATCAACGTTACAAAGGCTACCATCAGCAACACTCTACGACGCCAGGGACTGAGATCTTGCAGTGCCAGACGTGCCCCCCAGCTAAAGCCAGTCCATATCCAGGCACGTCTGAAGTTTGCTAGAGAGCAGTTGGATATTCCAGAAGAGTATTGGGAGAATGTTACATGGTCAGATGGAACCAAAGTAGGACTATTTGGTAAAAACACAACTCGTCGTCTTTGGAGGGAAGTGAGTGCTGAGTTTCATCCAAAGAACATAATACCAACTGTGAAGCATGGGGTGGCAACACAATGCCTTTGGGCTGTTTTTCTACAAAGGGACCACATGCGAATACGAAATAATAATTAAATATAAAAACAATTTAAAAAACCACGTTTTTCTGGTGTTTACAAAACTAAAAGAAATGAAATAAAATAGATAAAAAAACTTTAAAAAAACACGTTTTCTAAACGGATAAAAAAGAGAAACATTAACTCTTACATAACATTAAAGTTATGTAAAATTTTATGTAATGTTATGTATGAGTAAATGTTTTTCTTTTTTGTCCGTTAAGGAAACGTGTTTTTTTAAAGTTTTTTTATTTGTTTTATTTCATTATTTTTAGTTTTGTAAACACCAGAAAAACGTGGTTTTTTAAAATATTTATTTTTATATCTAATTATTTTCTTTTTTTTTAGATTATTAATTTTAGCAATTCAAATCAATTTTCAGGGTTGGCAAGTGTGGATGTTCGCCAAAGAAACTCGATTCCAACCGTAATTATTTATTTATTTTTAATTTTTTTTTAATTAAAAAACATTCAAATTATTACTTCTGATGATCAAATCTTGAATTGTTAGGCGGCAATAACATGCATGCCAAATTTCAAGTTTCTCGAATCTTCAGAAGTGCTCTAAATTAAGGTTTGAATTTTTGATGACAGACAGACACGAAGCGAAACAAGAAAAATGTGGTAATAATAAATTGGGCCATGTATTGTGAGATTTTGGAAGTTCGCAAAATTATCAAGATTTTATCTCTACATTGATATTATTTTGCATTCATAATCAACTATGGAGCCAAACCAATTTTTTCGAATCACTGTTAAGTGAACCACGTATACTACGCATCTCAGTAGTCCACGCTATGGATATGGGTGCGGTAAAGAAGATTTGACACGTCGCAGTTGCTCGCGGTAAAGAAGATTTGACACGTCGCAGTTGCTCGCGGTAAAGAAGATTTGACACGTCGCAGTTGCTCGCGGTAAAGAAGATTTGACACGTCGCAGTTGCTCGCGGTAAAGAAGATTTGACACGTCGCAGTTGCTCGCGGTAAAGAAGATTTGACACGTCGAAGTTGCTCGCGGTAAATAAGATTGGACATGTCGCAATTGCTGTGTTCCACTTTAGTTAGGTTAATCTCTTAAACCTTAGTTATGTGGTCTAAGAATGCGCGTTGTTCTTGTCCAGAATACACGGCACCCATATTCCAGTTTACGAAGGTCGTCTCTGAACATGCCTTGGGGCCTAAGATATCGGAAAAAACTGACCGAATGTTGTGTTTTTTTTTTTTCAACACAACAGTGTGCGCTTGATCTTAAGTACAGACTGCACTCGTCTAGTGACGGATCATCCACGTCGTTTTTTAAACGTATTAAGATTGTTCATCTGACTTTGCTGCTACCTAATTTCTGAATTGTATGTAGCTGAAAGTTTATATAAAAATAAGAACAATAATACATTTTAATCTATATTATAATAGTAGTCTATTAATGTTCTAAATTATTCAGATGGAAAAAGTTAAAAATCACCGAAAAGATAGTAAAGGATATAATTGTAAACCATCATCACGTAATTCACAAACTACTGACAACGCCTGCGTGTAAATAAAATTTAAACCTGTTATAGCGAGCTCACGAGACTCGGGGATCGATCAAGCAGAATTTATTATTTTTGAATTGATGCGGCGCGATAATTCGACACAACTACTCCAGTCAACCTTGAGGGGCAGTTATTTACTGACCATTTCAGGTAGTGAGTTACTTGCTTGTGTTTATACATCGAATGCCTGTTGCATGCACGTGGCGGGCGAATATGCCAATTTGTACCATTATGTTGAAAAAGGCAATAGTGTCGAAAAGTTGCTCCGTATTCGTATTCTAATCAGTATGTAGGAGCGATGTAATCTTCTTCAACAATGTATATTTATGATAGTTTTTTTATGTTTATTGAACCCTAATTTTCTCCAATTTTGTTTGGGTAACGTGCGGCAGACAGAGTGAAAAACTCGGTCGATTTGACTTTCATCAAGGGCGCGCAATATCCTCTATTTTATTTTATTATTATTATTACGTTTTTCTTAGTTTCGCTCCGTATCTGTCTGGCATCAAAAATTCAAACCATAATTTATAACACTTCTGAAGATCTTAGAAACTTGAAACTTGGCATGCATGCTTATGCTGCCTAACAATTCAAGATTTGATCATCAGAAGTAAAACAAAACTAAAAACAATGTAATAAAACACATAAAAACAACTTAAAAAACACGTTTTCTCAACGGACAAAAAAGAAAAACATTAACTCTTACATAAAATTAAAGTTTGTAGAATGTTATGTAAGCGTTAATGTTTTTCTTGTTTGTCCGTTAAGAAAACGTGTTTTTTAAGTTTTTTATTTGTTTTATTTCATTGTTTTTAGTTTTGTCACCACCAGAAAATCGTGGTTTTTAAAAATGTTTGTATTTATATTTATTTTCTCGCGATTTGTTTACGCACTGGAATTTCCCACGACATTGAATTCTTTGGGGAACTCTCGAAAATTTATTCAACTTTATCACAGAAGATGAATGTTTGCTGTCGGGTTTGTTTATAAAGGCAGGGTGGCCCAGTGGTTACAGTTCAGAGTACCTGGATTGGCGCAGAGAGGCGCGTGTTCGATCCCAGCTCCGTGGGTCAGTTTCTGGTCAGAATCGGCGAGGAGGCCGGGCGGTTAAGCATAGCAGAATTGGAGCAGTGAGTTGTGAGTTCGAGACTGCAACAAGCAGTAAATGTACTCCGATGTTATGAATCGGCGACAGGCCTACGGCCTAATAAACGTTGAAACCGCTGTATTATTATTATGGGTGTGCAGGAGTTTGCGCTAGCAAAGGTATCAAAAAATCCCTATTGAGAATCGATTAAACCCACTCTCCTGAAATTATTACAGCCTATGCGCCTGCGCAAAATCAACATATTCATCAAATTTGGTTAAGATTCAAGTTCGTTTGCCGCAATTATCGGCTAATATACCTAATTCAAAAAACTACTAAGCCCGCTTACCTGAAATTATTACTGCCATTAAGCAGGTGTAAAAATAAAATTTTTCTCGTGTTCGGTGTTGATGGAAAATGAGTACTGAGAGATGGCTTAACTAACTTGCCTGAAAATGTATCAAATCTGTTAGCACGGAATGTTCAATTTTGTTTTAGTCCGATTTAATGATTTACGAAAATATCTGGCAGATTATTAACTACGTTCTTTAACATCTTGTCACGTCTACATATTAAGACCGTTTCAGTGTATGTATAAAGAATTCAATGGAAATTCTTCTGGGAAGTACTGTAATAGCTCGAATAGTTTAGGCATTATTACCAATCATTTTTGTACAGGATTCCCATCAAAATTTATTCATTTATTATTTATTATTCATAAATTTATTATTTATTCATAAAAATCACAGGGAGCCAAATCGGAACACGATCAGGATCTGAGCCGATAAGAAACCCGACCCAAAGGATGAATACGGAACGAGTACGAAATGCTCGGTGAGTAGCGAAATGGAACGGATGTAATAAAAGTACGCTTCGACAGCAAACGCACGCTGCTCACTAGTCCAATGCATAGTGGCAACTGACTAGGCGGGACACAAAACTAAAGTAGAAATAAATAAATAAAAGTAATTTTCTAAAAAGTAGAAAATAAATAAATATAAAAACCATTTATAAAAAACACATTTTTCTGGTGGTTACAAAACTAAAAACAATGAAATAAAATAGATAAAAAAACTTAAAAACCACGTTTTCTTAACGAACAAAAAAGAAAATATTAACTCTCACATAACATTAAAGTTATGTAGAATGTTATGTACTGTTATGTACAAGTTAATGTTTTTCTTTTTTGTCCGTTAATTAATGAAAACGTGTTTTTTAATTTTTTTTTTTTTGTTTTATTTTTGTTCCACACATGAGAAGTATTTTACTCATTACATCTGCTATGGGAGTTTATAAATACTGAATTTTAAATGTTTTTTGCATCTAAAACCTAGATTATTTTATAAACTTGTTTACTCTGATTCAGCGACGAAGATTCGTGGGAACAACCTCCGTCTGAATTCGACGCGCCGGTCGAGCCAGAGACCCGCTGGACGCGGGTGAAGACTCGCAACAAAGATTTCATCGAGACCGTCACTTGGGACGGCCCTGCACAGGCATTCGGGTAACTGGAAACATTTTAGTTTGTTTTCTTTGCATTATTTGTTAGCCTGCAAGTGGTCAAAGTGTTGATTTTTTGTGATTGGTTTTTAAGATTTGTAACGACAGAAGCACCTCCCAGCCTGAAAACTGCCAAAGGTCCGAGAGGAGATTGTCGAATAACCCAACAAATTTCTTGATTATCCAATGAGTTCCAACGTGTTTTGTTTCAGCGCCGGTCATTGGTTTCGTCGGCTGGTGTGGATGGCGTTCTTCTTTCTGTGCACAGTGTACAGCATCATGCAGTGCTACGAAGTCGTCACTGAGTACCTCAAGTACGCTAAAGATGTGTCTGTTCAGGTAAGACATAAAAAGATTTATTTCAGGTTTCTTAGTAGATGTACCAATGTATGAGTAGTACAGTAGATGTACCTTAGTACAAATGATGAGTAGATCAGCTTGCGCACCAAGTGTTTTAGTCACATAAAATACGTAGAATGCCACGAACTAATCATTGGATTATTTGCACTGTACAGCCAAATCACTTTGAATTCTCCTTAATACGAAATTCTGGAGTTGTTACCGAAATTTTTATTGCGAAAGCAGTGTGAATCAAATTTGATCCAACATATGGGATAAATGCGCTCGGTTTTAGTTCTGTGTATCCTGAAATGATATGTCCTCAGTTGCAAGTTCAGAAAGTAATCTGAACGATATTTAATACCTAAATAATGCCCAGATTTGGAAAGTATCTGATGGAATTCTAGTTAATGATTGATTTTTTATTTATAATTCAAACTACAAATGCCCAAACGACGAACAAAAATTTTCAGTATTTTGACCAAAAATTGTACAGTGGAGGGTCAGGTTAATATTAATCGCTTGCTAATTGACATTTTTTTAACTTTTTATACACATGTTAAACACTCTACAGTGCAGGTGCATTTTATTTGTATGAATTAGAAAAATTGAAATACATGTGAAATGTTTCTAAAAACCGTGAAATGGGGGTCTCTGTGAAAATTTTAAACTCACAAAATTGAAGACATAAAAACTCTAAAATTAATTTTATATGTGATACAAATTTATGATTATCGACCACACAGCTGTTCTTTAAATTTAATTTTTACTCCTTTTTGGGAAGGGGAGTTTTTTTTTTTTGGTCCCTCCACCTCCCTTATATATATAAATAAATAAAATGTCTCCTTGAAAATAAATAAATAATGAAAATGACGGCAGAATAGAATGATTTTGGCATAAGGTATCGAATGAAGATATGTCTCTCGATGCTCTAGTTCTAGAACGATAGAATTTCATTTCAATTTTAATTTTTCACGAGAAAAAATTATCGAAACAGTGTTCAAAAAGTATAGAGTAATAATTACTAGGCACTATATCTCTATAATTCCCATCGTCTATTGCTCGTAATGAATTGCATGTTACATCTTGCAACACAGGACTCGTTCATATAACAAGTTTGGCGTGCATATAACAATCATTATACATAGAATTTTTAAAATTAATTATATATACCGATTTTCGAAAATTTTAAATTCACTATAACTTAAAAATTTCATGAGTCATTTCAAATTTCAATCACAAAAATAGGATTTGCTGCGTTAGATGCGCTTTGTTTACAGCTACAAAATAAGTTCAAAATCAAAGAAACCCTCCCTTTAAGGTCCAGGTGTAGCCAGCTTCAAAATATGTACCAAGTTCAGGTTCAAACTATATAACTTTACTTTGTATGTCCATATGGTAACACAGTGAAATCTTTGCCTATCCTCGGTTTCGCAATCGGTCTATCCGGTCAGAACTCCGACTTTGAACAAATCGGCCCTGGTTTGCCGAAGGAAGATAGTAATAAGAGCCTCAATTTTCATTTAAGCATTTTAATTTCATTGAATGCGTATTTCGATGAGTGTACCTGCTTTGATCACCAGTACTTATGTGTTCTTTAGTCAAAATTGTATATATAACGCAAAGTTTATCTCAGGTTCAAACGGAGCGCCCGGCGCAGTTTCCAGCTGTGACTCTATGCAACTTGAACCCCATCAACAACGAAGAGGCGCTCAGGAACGACGCAGTCTACGGCGCCTTCATCGAAGTCCAGGAAAAGAACACAGGCCCTGGTGAACACTCCGCTCATGCAATTATTTATTCTCATAGTGATGAATAATTTCTTTCGTTAGCGAACGAAAAATGTCTGTATAATTGCAATTGCACAATTTTCAATAGGCCACAGCTAACATTTTTGTTTAGATTTATTACCATCTATCGAATATTTCATTCTGATCATACTCCTCCAATGGCCCAAAAATTATTTACTGTTGTTTTCTATCTGTTTACTATAAAAATATATGAATATTTATAAATGTCATTGAATTTATGTATTAATGCAATATTATTTTCCACTACGTAGAAATATTTCGGTTTCATTTCATGCGTAGCTGAAGCGTATTATTTTTGTTTTGACCGCGCAATTTTTCGAATAACTGCTGTTTGTTTTTTTCTGATATCTGATAAAATTAAACGTAAAGTTTAAAATTTATCGTTTTGATAAATGCACGATTAAATCCAATGCATTAGCATAAAATCTCATGTCAAGCTTCACATATTTCCTCAATATCTAGAGCTTCCGGAGTTACTTAGATTGAAACTAAACAATGCAACATCTTCTATTTTCCAGAATGTGAAGACCTGAAATCTGTCAGTAATGATCCATTGGATAAATGTGAGTATTTCAATAAACTGAGATAACTCTCGAAACAATAAAATGCCAAGTAATTACTGTACTGAACAATAAACCAAACAATTACTAAACTGAATTTTACTTTAACTAAAAAATTATTAATGAGCGATTTTCCAGCCATATTTTTCAGGAGCTTATTATTTCTATTTTATCATTTGGAACTTATAAAAGAATACAAAACCTCATAATAAAAAAGTTTACCTCAACAGATTTATACGATGACGACTGCGAGTTGGATCCCCTTTCCGAGCTCGACGAATTTCTGGAATATTTTGATGACCCCCTGGGAGGAGGTTTTCCAGTGCCAGGACAAAGGGAAACGCATGCAGTTTCTCCAACATTGGTATGTACCTTAAATATATTTGGTACATTGGTATGTACCTTTTGCTTGTAGCTGAAGCGATCACTGTTGTTATAATAGATTTCATTCTCATCTTGGTTGAACAGTTCATTGCTTCAACTTTACTTACAAATATTTATGCATTGAAGCAAAATTGTCTCGCACGAACTTCATTGGACATGTGAGATTGTTTTCTAATTCACTTATGATGATTCACAGTCATAGTTCAACTTTGGATGTTTAGACAGAACTGAAAATTTGTTACTGTAAGATTAGAACTAACGAGAGCTCAATGAATGCAGATCCCACTTCCATTCAACTCTACTATCCTACCCAAGCTCCCCACTGTCAGTGCGCAGAACACACGTGTTATTATAACAGGTGAATCGTTATCCAATTTCACAATAACTATCTTACTCGTACCTCACAATTGAAACACTAATACTAAGTTAGTTGATCATATAAAGAGAAGATGATAATATAACTGATATATTGAAAATCCCCTAAGTTTTAAATAAAATGAAATCGGCCGAGTCTTTTAGATTTTGATTGAAACGGATAGTTGGGGGTTAAAACCCGCTATTAGTTGCGGAAATTCTGGTAGAAATCGGCAAGGAGGCCGGGGAGTTGTTAAGAATATAGGGAACTGGCTAACATATCCTAATCAAAGCTAACACTAGTAATTTATACTATTATGAAATTGACGAATTGTGGTGTTATTTTCGTGGAAACTTATGATAGTCCTTGATTGCTCGCACAGACCAGTCTACATACATGGAAAAGGACAAAGCCTTCCAGCGGTTGCAATGTAGCTTCATCTACCAGTACCAAACGAAGCTTGAGGAGCAGACAAAGAAAAACTTCACTTTTGCTACGGATAACGGCACGGTGGATTACCCTATCAGCGAACTGGTCAAGAGTGTTGGGGACATGCGGTTCTGCGCAAACTTTGGTGAGATACATCGTACCGTCAACATTGTTTATATTCATTGCAATTGCGACTTATTGAAATAGTGGAAATATCAACTTGAATACAAGTGGTCATTTAAAGAAAAGCAACTTGGGTCTAAAATTAGTATACCTAAATTTTCGCTTCTATTTTGTTTGTCATATTCATGATTGGTAATCAAAAGACTAATGCCTATTTAAAATTTCAAAAAAAGTAATACACTAAAATTTTACTGTCTATGAAGATCTAAAAAAGAGTCACCATATTTTTTATCTGAAAAAGTTGCCTTAACCAGTTCATCATTTCTAAATCAAAAATAGTTAGACATGAAGGCGCTGGTTTTATGGACCATTTTCATTAATTAATTATACGGTGAATTTACTTTTGAACAATTTGGCTAATAATTCGTGGACAATATTTGATTCAAGAAACCAATTGATCATAATACTGGTAAATGTTCAATATCGCATAGTTTTGACGAGCTATCGTTTTTAGATTGAATTTTTCATCTACTGAGTAACTTGACCTTTTTATTCCTTTATGGCCCAGTAGCTCGAATTTTAGAATACATTATTTAGCGACACATCCCATGAAAAATTGATTCGTGCTCATATTTCAATTGATTCGGACGTTTCTTCCTATTCAAACGAGAAGAGGCGTGGAAAGATAAGTCTGTCAACATTCGTTACAACCTAGTCTGCAAGAAAGAAGTCTACGAGGATTTACTTGGGAACTACACCGATATCAACAGAGGTTGGTACATCAATCATATTTGGTTTGCATAAACTGTGATACAATTACATCGAATTGCCATGTCATTCCGTTCGTGAAATTTATGCATGTCCTTGGCCACTGATACTTTTTTGTAACTTAGGAATACCGAAGCATGTAAATTTAAAGGGAAAATGTTTGTAATATAATTCAATACTTGAATTCTTTTAAGTCCTCATTCCTCATAAAAAATCATTAATTTATCCTAATAAGATTGATGACGTACATAAAATAAGAAATAAGAAGAAAAATGTGATGAAAACAAGCTTTTTCAATTGCACACATTCCACGACAGTGTCGAATCGAAAATCTTATGAGCGAAAATCTTTTTGAAGCGCGTTAAGGATAACCACGACAAGGATAACCAGGCACCCTTTTCGTGGAAAAAACTGGGTCAGGATTACATCGCAAAAAGTGCATCGCTGTTCGAGCAATGTTTCTTCAGTTGTCCGAGCGCGACTTGCATCACCGGCTATATACCCACTTTTAAGTGTTGTGCCGACAACTCTCTTCTCGCTGCCGGATTTAACAGTTGTGCATGTGGTAGACATGACCGCATATATTGGAAAGCTTACTGACAAAAAAATTGCGACTGCGTAGTGCCAAGACCATCACAGCTCTTAGTTTCAATTTTATAAATGACCGTACATTTATATATTGTGCATATGTATTTAAAATCAAACTGCAAAGGCATACATTTTATAAATTAAAAGCCAGAGATATTGCGATTCTGAGAATTGGAAAAATAATTTTGAGAAAGTAACATTTTAAGGGGATCGACCTGGCTAAAATCGATCAATTTTGGCTTTTCCGGTTTTTCTACTCATCTTAAAGCTGGAATTCTGCTCTTTCAAATGGTACCACTGCCATCTCTCTACGTGAATATTTACGTTCATGACGGCTCTTTAAAAGGAGGCGGGTGGGAGAGTTCTTTAAGAAATTAGATACAAAGTAAATAAATGCTGAAATCTTTGAATATAGTTTCTACCTGAGTTGTGCTGCAGTTACTTGCTTAGTTTCATCCTAAAGCTGACATTCTGAGCTTTAAAATGATACTACTAACGTATGTATGTGAAGTTTCATGACAATCGGATAATAACTGTAGAAGTTTTCAAAATGCCAGGTTGATCCCCTTAATGAATTAAATTCAGATGAATAATTCTTCATTTCCTTGACCTCACAAGCTTAGGTTCGCGCGATCTTATTTTTGTTGGGATCCGGCAATCTGCTTGCTTTTATAATCTAAAGATCGGTCTGTCTATGTGATCGGGCGCTTCGGGATCGGGCGAGAGATTGTTTGTGAATCAGCTGGTATTTAAAATCGGGCAATCAGCTGGTATTTGGAATCGGGGGGTCAAATTGCCTCTAAGTTCGGGCGATCGGACTTTCTTTTGTAAAGGGCGACCCGAACGTCTTTGGATCGTATAACTGATTGAAATTATTAAATTTTTTCCAAGATGAGTGTGGGAAGATTACTCCCGAAACCCTTTTTCGGAATGCACAATTTTCAAGAATCTACAATAATCTTCATCTTTATTCGAGACTAGTAATTGTGTTGGTTTTGATATGAATTATTCTATAATTGTTTATCAACCAACACCAAAGGAGATCGTGAGTTCGAAATTCATTCAATTCTTGCAATTCCTGCAGAACAAGTAATGCAGCAGATTTGACTGGTCATGGTACTTGATTGATTTCAGGTAGTTATGTTATTACCACTTGATTGCTTTCATATAGTTATGCTATTAACGCTCAATTGATAATATTGTATAGGTAGGCATCACTCGATTATTGTATTATAGGTTATCAACACTCGATTTATTGTAGGCAGTTACATGTATGTGATGGATATCTTCTTCATTTTAGGTAGCCATTGTAACGAAACAATGGAGAAGAATAAAAACTCTTCAGTTGCACATGGAAAAACATCTTGGCTTTCCATTTCCATCTTCTGTTAGAGTTACCCTAAAAACGGAAATATTGCCTCCAAAAATTTTGCAAAAGTATACATGAATACGAAATTTGTTATGCAAATATAGCTTGTATATAAACTATACATTAGCTCCAACAATGAACTTCATGTTAGCAAATTAGTTTTGATAAAAAGATCATAACGCGCAAGTTCTGACGTTTTATGGGTTGCTGTCATTAGTGGTAAGAAGTTCTGCTAATATACTGTACAATTAGTACATCAATGAACGTATCTGGCCATCATTTACGATAATGTTCGCAAGATATATACAAATGTTTCAGCCGTAGTCCTTACGAAATAATTCTGACGCACACCAGAGTTAATCCATTGCGTGTCGCGTTGTGTAAAAATTCGAAAAACTGACCATAACATTTGAACGAAAATTGTTGCGATTCGTTCAAATTGAAAATTCTAACAAACAAAAAATAGGCTTTAGCAACTACGCTCGGAACTCAGCTCACTATCCTAACAAATTTTCTTCGTGATCTCATTTGGATATACCATTGCCCTTTTATCATAGCGATAAATTTTTGACAATTTAAGCATTAAACAGACCATTACTGGCAATTTTTGAGTTCAATAAATCTTGTCTCCGGCTTATCACATATTACGATTCACAGCCTACAACGAGACCTACATCAACGCCACTCATGTGAACGTTTCTTGTGCATCAGGAGTCCACGATCTTCGGAGTGAGTATATTGAATGTTTTTCAAATATCTATTTTCTTCTAAATGTAAATAATTCGTAGACATCGAAAATCAGAAAAAAGACCCATACTAAACAAAGTATGTAAAATGATGCGACAGCATGAGAAAAAACATGTACTTGTTAATAACACCTTTCGTAAAAGACCTAACAGTACTTGTTCTTTACTAATATCTTTGTTTATCTCAATCTGCAAATAAAAATATTGGTAGGATTTTCGTGGCTTTCAACGACATGTGCGTTAAAGAACTACTTTTGTTCAACTGTACCGATTATCAACAACAATGCACCTTTTCAGATTTATGGCAGCCTGCTAAAGAAATCAGGATGACTGCCAAACGAGTAGAAGCCCTCGTAAGCCGTAGCCGCACTAACGACTTGTCGGATCTCAGGGGGCGCTTTGCCCCCCACCTGGACGTTATCGAGAAGACGGCGAGGAAACGAGAAGACTTCATCCAAGTGTGCAGCATCGACAACGTACATTGCAATTACAAGTAATTTTGCCTTCACATGTATTGCTATGTTGCCTTTTTTACAAATAATGTTGCAATTAAAAGTAATTTTACAATTGAATTTAATACTGCAATTACAAATAATCTTGCAATTACACGCAATTTTGCCTTTACTAGTATTGTTATGTTGCCTTTTTTTAAAGTAATGTTGCAATTACAAGGGATAATGCCTTTACTAGTATTGTTATATTGCCTTTTTTGAAAGTAAAGTTGCAATTACACGTAATGTTGCAACTACAACAATTTTGCCTTTACTAGTATTGTTATGTCGCATTTTTAAAAGTAAGGTTGTAATTACACAAGTAATGTTGAAATTACAGGCAATTTTTTTAAAGTAAAATTGCAGTTACACAAGTAATGTTGCAATTGCGCGTAATGTTGCAATTACAAGCAATTTTGCCTCTACTGGTATTGTTATGTTGCCTTTTTTAGTAAAGTTGCAATTCCACAAGTAATGTTGCAATTAAAAGTTATATGTCAATAATAAGTATGACTAATATTGCTATCACATGTATATAGAGCTATTCTCTCTCGGTCAAATAACCAGATACCTGCAGAAACTAAAATATGCTGCGCTGTCTAGCAAACTGCGTTTGAATTAGACGAAATACTTGAATTAAAAAGCTGTAGATAGTTGGAGAAACTAATTTTGTTTTTTTCATGTTTCAATTTGGAATAAAAAAATTCCTGATCGCTTTGAATTATATTCAATGGATTTTCTATTAATGTTTGCTAAATATGTTTCCAATCATTTTCGTTGCACTTTTGCAACAAGTAAACTATTTATTCTTGCCCTCGCATCTAATTTAAAAATGTCGAGGGTGATTCATTGATTTAAATTATCGTACTGTAACTCCAGTTACCAAACAAATGCAAATATCATGGAAAATGCTCTGCCTATCCGCACACAAAAAATTGCAAATCAATATTTTCCAAGCTCCAAAATCATTGGCCACGTATTTTTCATGTTCAATGGTCAATAGCTCGTCAAAAACCCCTTTTGTGGTTCATCACTACGAAGCATTCATTAAAGTCAAGTTAGAATACAATTAGTTACTGGGTCTTGCCACCTGGACAATTTCAGACTATTTCACCCGTACACGACGAAAGATATGGGAGTTTGCTACACGTTCAACAGCCCCCACCTCGTCAGAGAATCCAGCCCCAACGTCAGCATCGAAGACCGCAGGGAGAACTTCAAGCCAAGAACTTCGTTCAAAATCGGACCGCAGGTTTGCTTTTTCGGGTGGATATTCTAACATTGGAAATCGAATTATCAAATACGTACTTGAGTATTCAATAAATTGATTATAATCTGCCTAAATACAAAATATTAAATACTATTCAGGTTATATTTATCGACTTGAATAAGGATTTAATTCAAATTTAAACATAAATTTAATTGTTCAAAAATATGTGGCTAATTATTTTGATGAACATTTAAGATTGCATTTCAAAATTGGATGAGAGTAAGTGTGCTCTGAATTTAAATTTATTGAAAAATAAATATTTAGTTATTATATTTAAAACTGAAACTTTGCAGTAAATCGGCATTATCTTTGAAAGCGTGTTAGCCAATCCAGGAAAAATTTTAACATCTCTACCAGGGCAATTGGGTGTCCGTCATAAAGCGATAATTGGTTTATTCGAGTAGACATTAATGTGAATTTCACAATGAATGTGCACTATTATGCACAAACCAACATTTATTTTAAACGAATTATCCAGCAGAAAGATTTATTGTTAAATTTATATTGTAATAGTCTGCACAAACATACACAACATATAGTCTGCACAACATTGTCTGCACATTGTTATAGTCTGCACAAAAATAATCCTTCATCAACACACCCTAAGCGGGAACACTCGTCATTGCATCATAGCAAAAACTACTAAATTTAGCAAAATAAATCCGCATTTTCTCTTGACAACTACGCGACCAGAGCGGCCTGAGCCTGACGCTGAACCTGCACGCGGCGAGCTACTTGTCGTTGCTGTCGCCCTGGTCGGGGCTGCGAGTGGTGCTGCATGAGCCTTGGCAGGCGCCCTTCCCGGCCGATGAAGGCTTCAACCTCGCCGCGGGACTGTCGCACTCCATCGCTGTAACCAAGGTGAAATAAAGCGCAATAAAATCTCTTAATTTAATCAATGTTTATTCAAATTTGGGCTGAAGCCGAGTTAAATATTGACAAGAATCAACCAAGACAAAAGTAGTTCAGTTGCAAATAAACGGATTAATGTTTGTTACGGACTACGTCAATGATGGGACCATCGCGCCTTTGCTGTTACGCATGGGAAAGTGAATGGCTCAAATACGAGTAAGAACTTATCATTCCAATCATACCATATTCATTGGGATCAGTTGTATAGGGTTCTTCAAACCACACATATTGTTGCTTATTTTCAAAATGAATTGAATTCTGGTCTGCGTGTAACCATAAATTGATCAACGCGGAACTACATAAATTAAAGCCGTGAATTAATTACCTTTCTAATCATAACAATTGACGCAGACTGTGGTGAACCGCGCAGGGCCTCCATACGGACAATGCGACGACACCAGCAGCAAGATGTTCGACTACTCTGAAACGGTACGTCTTCAAAAATTCATGATTCTGAATTCCAATTACTTGTATATTGGAAGTCTAGCGAGGAATTACCATGGAAAATAATTTTTCGTGTTAAGCTTCATTATACAGGTTGTCCCAAAAAAAAACGATACTCAACTTTGAATGGCTGTAACTCAAAAAGTAATAGAGTTAAAAAAAATTGGAAGGTCAGGATTTGTTCCCTATGTTTTTCAACTATTGTGCTCGCCATGTCCATCTGTCTGTCTGTCCGTCCGTCCGTGACCTCAAGTTTTCGTCGACGAGAAAATGCGCTCTCTGTCACTCACTGCAGTGAGTACTGAGTTAAATTTTTTGTTTCTTTGGTGAGACAAAAACATGGCGATCTTTGGTGAGAGGCAATCATGACAATCTTTGGTGAGAGACAATCATGACCATCTTTTTGAGACACAATCATGGCAATCTTTGGTGAGAGGGAATTTTAAAACCAAAGATTGCCTCTCTCCAAAGATTGCCTTTCACCAAAGATGGCCATGATTGAGTCTCACCAAAGATTGTCATGATTGTCTCTCACCAAAGATTGTCATGATCGTCTCTCACCAAAGATTGACATGTTTTTGTCTCACCAAAGATACAAAAAATAAAACAGCGAAAAGAAAACATGTCAAGACAACGCAATGATTATACAAAATGATCTTACTAAAACTTTGCGCAAGCACAATTTTAGCACATGTCACTGAAAGTTCTATCAAACGCTTATGGCTACATCGATCTGTCTGATTTTTGGTGGAGAGATGTAGAAAAACATAGGGAACAAATCCTGACCTTTCAAAAATTTTTAACTTTATTACTTTTTGAGTTACAGCCATTCATAGTTGAGTATCGTTTTTTTGGGACACCCTGTAGAAATTTAATAATCTGCAGAGCTAATAAAACTCTGACCCGTTCGAGTAATTGTAAATGCCTAGTTACTATCAGATATTCTTTACTCTCTACAATCCTTCTAAGCCTATCGCAAATAAGACTTCGACCTCGAAGCAAAAATAGGTGAAAATAATGTTTTATAATATCAGTGTTTTAATATTTGATATATAAAATTTTTTTTATTGATTAATCTATTGGCATGTTGGCTTCCTTCTCCCCGTAGCTGTGCAATAAGCTGTGCATTGAACGCGAGTTCCGGCGTCGGTGCAACTGCACAGTCAACGAGGGCCCCGCCTTCGACTCCCTCGGCGAGGAGGACGAGTTCAAGGCCAAGAAATTCGGGAATTGCGATGCCTTCGACCGCTATCAGGGTGAGAATTAATTATGCAGTGTGATCAACGTAGTGGTCAAATCAAGTGTTAATTAATTTACGTGTGGTTAACATAGATTTCCTCTTTTGATTGATATAAAACACAAAACATGCAATGCACTTCTCCTTTGACGGATGTTTTGATGATCACTGCTAAGAAATAATTTCGTGAATATGATGGCACCCAAAATTCTGGAAAACAGAAAATTGACAAATTTTTTAATAAGCTTCCATGTTTCTAATCCACTGCCATCAAATTATGAAAAATTTTTAGAGCAAGTATGATCAGATTTTCTATCCTAATTTTGGTTGTTCCAGATCTATCATTTCAGGCTTAGTTCCTCACACTTTGAGTGCATACTCTCTACAGCCATTAGCATTTCTTGCAACATTGCTTGCAAATAATAACTAATGAATCATCAAAAAGTTTTACCTCCACAGCTAACTTTGAAAATATTTCGACTATTGTCCGCTCCATCTGCAGGTCTGTGTATGCAAGCAGTGAACTACATGTCCACCACTGAAGAATTCAATTGTAACTGCGACCCCGCTTGCAGGTAAGCAAATCCCATAGACACGATCACACGCGCCCTGGTGAGTGACGAACTCGTGTGGCTATCTCTCGAGGTCTTTCCCTTCACTGATGTTAATATACGAGTGGCGGCCCAAAAAAAAATTGGACTGCCTGTGTGCTGAGCGAAGTTTTGGTAGTACCGCATTATGCCAGTATGTATGAGCGCATGCTACTGACATTCCATGGTTAGTGTGCCAGGCATGGCTACCCTAGAAGGCCATGTTCCATTATCGCACATTTTTTGTAACATTTGTTTTGCGAGCTCGTCGTTAATACATGATGGCTGATTTTCGTGAGCAACGAGATGACATCAAATTTTGTTTTCTTCTGTAAGAAGCTGGCAAGAAAATGCTACAGGCAGCATACAACGATGATGCTATTGTGAGAGAACGCAATTATCTGAGTGGTTTTCCCGCTTCAAAAACTGTGAAATGTCAATTGATTATCAACCTCGGTCGGGCCGTCTTCCACTTACCGCACTTAATAAAACGTTGAGAAAATTATGGACCTAATCCATGAAGGTTGACGAAACGTATTGACGAACAAGCGGAACTATCCCAAGAGACTTCGACTTCACCCCAACAAATTCTGACAGTAGATTTTGGGAAAATAAATAAATATTTTTTAAATCCGTCCAGTTTCTTTTGGGTCTCCACTCGTATAGTCAGCATTGACGATGAACTCCAGCATGCCTACTAATCCGATGTGCTTTCATGTTTATTTATGTGCGATTTAAAGCAATTAAAAATTTTTTTAGTGAAATACTAGGATACGGTATTGTTTTCTCGGATAAATTTAGTTGTTTTAAGTTTTATCGAATGCAGATGCTTCTACTAACGATGCTGTGTAAAAATACAAATAATTTTCTTAACCATTCCCTAACTATATAACGACTTCGTTCATAGCCTTCGTCAGGCTGCATAATTTTACTACGTAACAATCGTATCGACAGAGGTGGGCAGTAGCGCTCTACATGTAGCGGTAGCGGCCGCCACTATAGCGGCCGCTACATTTTCATTAGCGGTAGCGGTAGCGGCGCTGCATTTAAGGCAATGTAGCGGTAGCGGTAGCACCCGCAACACATTTAAGTAGCGATACGAGGTTTTGCCGCTACAGCGCTACCGCTACATTTATAGATAAAGCCTTTAGATTTTACTTAATAGTATTAAATATTATTTTAACACCAGCATGATACATACATAATATAAATTACAGAATAAAACTGTACGAAAGATTTCGGTGTAATGTTGTCAACCTCAGCCTGTTACTATATAGTGTCAACATGTTAGTTGTTACTTGTTAAGTTGTTACCAGTTACCACTTACAGGTATTTTTTCATGTTTCACTTTGCTTACAGTTATTTTTATCTTTCACCTTCCCTACATGGATGTCTACTTTAATCTACCAATCTCAAAAATAATCCACAGGTATGTATATATACAAATAAAAGACCGATTTTTTATATGTATATGTGGATAATTTTTGACACTGGTAGATTAAAGTAGACATCCATGTAGGGAAGGTAAAACATAAAAATAACTGTAACTTTTATTTACTGTATCTAACCCGTACTAGTTCGGTTAGGTTAATTGCAATAAAGTTGCATTAATATGTTTTGAAAATGTTTTATTATCATCAAATGTTTATGAGTAAATCCCAATAGCAGAACAATAAATATTTAGAGATTTCCAATAATTTTGGCCACTGTAGCGGCTAATGTAGCGGCGCTACATTTTACTGTAGCGGTAGTGGTAGCGCTCGCTACAATCTAGTGGGTATAGCGGTAGCGGTAGCGCCCGCTACATTTAGAGCATGTAGCGATAGCGGTAGCGCCGCCACATTTCAAAGTAGCGCTGTCCAGCTCTGCGTTTCGAGTGTATTAACAGTGGTACCTATGTAGTCGGGTTCAAGTTAGGGCTGTTTGTGTTTATTTATTCTTACGAAAAAAATTGACTTATTTCTCGTTAGTTGAATTAATCTAAATACCTGGTTTGTGGTTGACAGAGAGGTGCGCTACTCGGCTCTCATATCGTCCACCGACGTCAACATGGAGTTTCTCAAAATTGTCCAGAACATCAAACAGGTTCCGATGGGCGTTGACTTGTGCGGGTGAGTGCTGTGTTCATGAAATATTATCAATCTTTTTCAGTCCGTGCAAAACAGATAATTTCTGCACAATGGAAAACTCAGAATTATCAAAATTTATTAACTGTGAACAAATGTATGAGCCAATTGGCTCTACTCAAGGATTATTACAACAAACTTTTTATTCACAAGCCTTGATGGCAAATATCTATGCCGAATATATTTCTTTTCAATTACGTTCATAAAGCCTTTGGACGGGGCTTAAGATCTAAAAGTACCGCCCAAGATGGCACTTTGTATCGCATAAACTACTTTATATAAGTATTGCACAGTAGATTTTCCATTCTGTCAAAGACACGTGAGTTGCGACTTATCAGATAATTCACTTAGTTCAACGTTCGTCACTAAAGCCACGTATCACCAGTCCGTAACTACGATTTGTAGGGTTCGATTACCACATGCCGTCTCGTTCTCGCTAGAAAGTCGTGGTTCCGTTTGTTCTTAAATTTAAAAGTTTTAACTGAGTGCTGGCGACATGAGTGATGTGGCAGCTAAAGTGGCATTGACGTTACATGAGATGACAGCGCTGCATTTACAGGAGTGAAATTTCATGGCTAGACTGCTATCATGGGCTGAATTATGATAAAACAATAAATTGAAACAAATATTATAGAAAAAGCTGATATTCGTTAATGCCGAAACTTGAAATTAATTCATATTGAAGAAATAATTTTGGTATTAAAAAACTAAAGTAAATGCGAATTTTAAGATTGAATGGATTTTATGGATACTTTTCCTCGCTTAACTAATTAATACTATATAGAGCACTGGATGCGTATTAATTGTCGAGCACAGATTATTGAAGAAAGACAAGTCTTGCGATTAAGGTACATTTAACGAGCATTATTCTAATGACTGCAAAATTTGAATAATAATTCGCGATAATATTCGTGTATATTAAGCCAGTTATGAATACTGACTCAACAATGGCTGTGCATTAATATGAACATTCTATCAAAGTAACCTAATAGAGACACCTGATTTATAATACCACTAATGAATATTTTTCCGATCATTAATGGATTTTAGAAAATTTAAAATTACTCAACGGAAAATGATGATGGTTTGTAGGCTTCAAAACCTTTCATGCAATAACAACAACGTCAACTCTTCCTGAGCAGGAGATGGAAGTCTGCGGTTCGCCTTCAGATCTACATTAACTCGTTTTCATTCGAAGATATTGAAGTGAGTAAAACTTAACAGTGTCTCATGAAGAATGATGAATCCACCGCCTATACAGTGAGTAAAACTTAACAGTGTCTCATGAAGAATGATGAATCTGCCGCTACACAGTGAGTAAAACTTTACAATGTCTCGTGTAGAATGATGAATCTCCAGCCAACACAGTGAGTAAAACTTTACTATGTCTCATGTAGAATGATGAATCTCCAGTTTACACAGTGAGTAAAATCTAACAATGTCTCATGAACAATGATGAATCTCCAGCCTGTAGTACAGTGAGAAGCTCAACAATGTGTCGTACACATTAGCCTGCTAAGGAGTGCTAGATCGATGTTTACATTCCTGCACAAGTTAACAGCACAACATAATGTTTCGATCGACAATACAATACCTTAAAATTTACTCTTGATTAAAGTGTAGCTGTAGTCTATGCACCAAACGCGTACATCTTATTCAGTAGACATCGTCTTGGTTCATCATAGTTGTAATTTTTTCTCGACTTATATGCTTATTTTATGCCCACAGTGGGCGACTCTGATCGCAAACTTGGGCGGCAACTTGGGCATCATAGGCGTGTCGCTGATCACCTTCTTCGACGTGGCCTACTACTTATTCGACGTGTTACTGATCCTGGTGTGTCCGCGCTGCTACGACGCCTCGGGGGGCGTCACCAAGTCCGTCGCTTCCGTCAAGGAAATTTCGAAGAAAATTATCACCTTGGCCGATCCTCCGGAGCAGCCGCCAGACGGTGAATATGTGGGCTCGGACACTGACACACTAATTTGTGGATTGCATGACTCTGACGGGATGATGAAAAATTTCGAAATCGATTTAGCTTGCTTTTTTATAGTTAAAATCCTGAATGGATAGATAGTTCACAAGCATTATTTATTTATTTTTTATGGGGGTTTGGTGGCAATCCTAAGCTGGAAGCTCTCATGCAGAGACTCATTGCTTTGCAACACGGTTGATTAGACTAGAAATAGCAATGAAACAGGATTCAATTTAGCAACTAATTCAGGTGAAACGAGGTTTACTTTGCTTTTATATTGCAATCCCAATCTTTAACATTCTTTCCCGTCAACATTTTTCAGCGTTACAGTCTGAGATGGAATCAGCGCGTAAATTGCTGGCACCCTTCCTGTCCTGAATCATTTTGACGATCATCAACCTCAATATGACACACATATGACACACATATGACACACATATGACATATGATCCCTCCTCCATCCGAAACTCTCCGAAATACATAGGCTTCAAGGGAACCAGTGGGATAATCAACGCACGCACAGCTCCTGCAATTCCAAACAAACGTCAATTTAAGCTTATGCTTATTCTAATGTTTCCGAGCGGATAGTGTCGCCAGTTGAGCTGACGTTCGCTGAAACTAAAATATGAATGTTTTAATTTATTTCCGCAGAGATAAGTGTACCTTTGAACAAATTGAAATTTATCCAAACTCACGGGCGGGCTCGACGGTCGACCCAAATGACTAAACTGCACGTTTTTTGCGAGTGAATCACACATAACTCACTTAATAATGAACCGATCCAAGTAACTGAAAAATCTTTCATGTGTGTAAATGCGACGTCTCTGGCGTTGTCATAATTTCTTAGGTCGTCGTTGTTTTCGACGAAAAGACACACACGACGCTTTCCCACAAGTTCACTCAGAACTCTATCAATTTTGAACCGATCTCATTGATAATTCATAATATAACTTATTAGTACCAAAGCGTCATTGCGAGAACCTTTCCATTGACTGCGAACAAGATCCTATATTATTTTCCCATCCAGAGTAATTTCCTTCGTTGTACTGAACTCCTATTTATTATCTGCATTCCTCATTTTGATAGAAAATTCTCTGGACTCCAGTCAGTCCCGTTAATCTGACGGCTGTGTTACTGTTTCCCTCAGACCAGCCATCCAAGAAGCGCTCGTTGAGGTCAGAAGAAGGGTGGACGGATAGCTTCAACGAGGCCTTCATGAGCGAGTGAAACCATGTTCCATACTCAAAATTTCACACGAAATGGCTTCTTTTAAGGTCCGCACAAAATATGATAAAATTCACATCTCCCGTGGATCTAAGTCCGTCTTATTCGAATACAAGTTACTTAGGAACCATTTTCTGCACTCGCGTTGCGTTCTTTTTATAGGTTGCCAGAAAATTTCATATCCACTGTTTCATAATTTTATTCACTGTTTCATACTGTTTCACAATTTCATAATTTGAGTTAATTTGAGTTTATCCACTGTTTCATAATTTCATATCCAAATTTCATAACCACTGGGCAGGGTGGCCCAGTGGTTACAGTTCAGAGTACCAAGATTGGAGCAGAGAGGCGCGGGTTCGATCCTAGCTCGGTGCGCCAGTTTTTGGTCAAAATCGGCAAGGAGGCCGGCGGTTAAGCACAGCAGAACTTGAATCAGTGAGTTGTGAGTTCGAGACCGCACCAAGCTGTGGATGTTCTGCGATGTTAAGGCCAGTAGTCACAGTGCGACGAAGTCCGTTATGCGAAAAATTCAAGACGACAATGTGGAACCCTTGTTCTGTGTTCAGATCGGCAAGTTGCTGCGCTCGAGCTTGTTGCTTTGTAATATGATATCTGAGCCAGCACCCATCTTATGGCTGCGGCCGTCTCTTAGGTGGCCGAGGAATGGCCTGCGGTCGGCTAGAACTAACTGGCCTCGATCGGCCGACCACTGGCCATCTATTATTACTCGCCCCTCATTGTGCTCCCCTTCACCACAAGAGTGACAGGCGGATAATTTACGAGGTGTATTTCCCCTCATTTTTCCCCAACTCCCTCATGAGAACTGCGGCTTCCAAAGAAAATGTGAAATCTCCGATTTAGCAGTAATGAAAAAATATTTTGTTAGAAAATATCTACACAATAGAAGTTGATTCAGATATGTCTTTAATACCGATCAATAGAGAATAAATAGTACTACATCCTTGTGTCTCACAAAATTAGGTAAATCGCATGGTATAATGAACATTGATTAATCGATGTACAGTAGTTAACGTCTCGAAAAATGTATTATTTCATTTTGAAACGAATTATAAAATAAGGCATGTTCAGGACAATTATAAATGTACCTAGTTAGCCTGCACATACGTCTGATGACAATATTAAAATAAAATAGAATTTCATAATTCGAAAAAAATAAGCAATGTTTGTCAAGTAATAATCTAGACTTTCCTAAAGTGCAACACTGAACCGAAATGCGGATCGTATCCGATTTATTCAATTGGCATTACTTTGTTACCTAGAGCACATTAAACTGGGGTAAGAATCTAATAATAAGATTTATTTATTTTTGTATCCTCTTTGTGTTGTGAGGTGTTGCTATTGTAATGACAAATATGTAACTATTGTCTCATATCAAAACAAGATCTGCCATGTGGCAGCTGTGTGAGTAAAACCTTAAGTTGATAAGAAATATTCCTGTGAGATATAAAATGTAATAAACATGTTGTCAGCTGCTACGACCTATGATATGTATGTGTTCTGTGTACTGATTTATGTAACATTGGCAGGTATTTGGTCTGAGCTACTCTTCTAGTGGCCTCCCTCAAATGTCAAGATCTAAGAAAGAAACTTGAAAAGCATCTCTCCTTGTTTGAAACACCCTCCTGATACCTGATAGTTTTGTGGATGTCATTCTAGAATCTGTTCATGAACTTTGAGGCTAGGTGAGGTCCCACAGTACAACCTTTTCCTCTATAATAACTAATGCTAGACAAAATTTACATATTTTCTGTTACTGTAGAGAAATTATAAATAAATAGCTGAATAAGCATGACAAAATTCAGATTGATAGTTAACTTACGAGCGGAGTTATAATGACTATACGTAGTGATAGATTCTCATAGGGATCCAACCAAGCCTGCCTGAGGGCTCGCGGTTATCAATCGCGGCCTTAAGGATCGGCGATCGGCCTTTGGCCTAATAAACGCTGAAACCGCTATTATTATTATTATTATAACATTTACATCGGTGTGTGATTTGCTCATGAATATTTAATTAATACTGCAAGCGAATCAGTATAATGGTAGAATACATATATGGGAATGAAATTCCACCTATGATACTAAAACAAATTATTATTTAGTCAATGTTCGCACAAATATATTTTATTTATATTTTATGCTATTTGAGTGTTGATACACGTTTAAGAATCATAGTTTTGCGCTCAGATTAAGCGAGCAAAAACAAATTTTAGTGTTGACCTTGAAATTCAAGGTGAAGGTTGAATGCATAATTAATCCCATATAAAGAATTAAATTGCATTATTAAATAGCTCGAATACAAATCATACTATTACACGTAGTTTTTTTCCCACTCAAGGTCTATAGTCAGCTGTTCTGTTCTGCATTTATACTTCAGTCGGTGAGCAGCTGAGGTAAAGTTCGGTGTGCTAGTGTCACTGTATATTAGGATACGTTTGTTAGCAGACACGGCTGGAAGCTTTAGCGAGGTATCTCATGCAGCAGCTATATTGAAGTATTTGCTGTAGTAAAAGCTTTCAATGATGATGCGCATGAAAAGAAAGTTAACCTTAGTATTGGTGGTGAGTATTTATGGTGATACGACCAAAATTATTGCTTACTTTGAATTTTGTCAAGTTTTATACCGCCAGTATCACTATCAAGTACCTATCATAGTATACCTGTGTGAGACTTTGAGTAAGAGTGACGTGACGCGTCTTCTTTGTATTAAGCATATGTTATTTGGAATACTAGGCATACTGGCCGTAACTGTAGGCAAAATTTTTGTTTTATAGTTTTTTAGGTAAGCTGCGTTGCTTCATTTCACAAATTCACTGCGAAATTTAGCAAAAATACAGGGCATTTCTGCATTTGTAAAGTTTCCAACAAATTGACTTAATTCAAGAAGGATGCTACCCCTTTAGTGAGGGAAAATTTTCTCAATAAATGGCAGGAGAGACTCAGGCGGAAAAGCATGGAGACTCAGGTCAACCACCTTCACGATGTCAAGACAACACCGGCCGCACACGGTCAGTCAGCGGAGCTGCGAAGACAAGTAAGAAGTCATGTACATAGATTCAGGTCTGCAAATAATGTAAGAAGCAAACGCATGTATCAAAGTGAAAGTGCACAAAAAGCTTAAAATGTTTTTACACGAACTCTGATTCCGTTTTGAACTAAATAAGTGAACTATTAACTGTAATTGTAAACGAGCCCATATACATTATTTGTATTACAGAAACACTCCCTAAAAATCACTGGGGAGAAATTGTACCTGTTGAATTTCAGTTGTCAGGTTTTGATTGTTTACATAACTTAAATGAAGAGCAGGGCAGTAGAGGTGTAGCTTTGTGGGTTAGAACCTCTTATGGGGCCCAGCAAGTCAAGTTATCTGCAGAGCATCAATCAGCTAGAGAATCAGTGTGGTGCGAACTTTCTCTCAAGGGCAATTAAAGATAGCCTCCTCATAGTATATAGGAGATAAAGATATCCTCAAAGATAAAGATATATCCTCAAATATAGCCTCCTCACGTTTCAGTGTTTAAAATATTCAATGGAAACTCTTCTGGAAGTATTGTAATAGTTCAAATAGCTTAAGCATTGTTACCAATCATTTTGTACATGCTTCCCATCAAAAGCCATTCATTACTTTCGAATTAATGAGCTTTCAATATTTTCGTTGTTTTTGTTCCACGTATAATGACTAATGTTATTAGTGTATATAGGTGCCGCAGCCAAACCATTTGTGTAGCAGGAATTGTAAGCATCGAACATGATCATTGTGATACCAGTGATGTATAATTAATTAATTTAAAAGTGATGCTTGGTATGATTCACATTTATTGAGCACTTCAGCACGGGCATTGCTGAAACAGCTTATAGGTTTAACTGATGCATACGGCCTATGCAGTATCACCTGTCTATAACTATAATATATACGTAAGCATTGTGGCGTGACTCGACTTCAGTGCTTGCAAAGTTCATAACATCCCGATTCTGTCGTACGGTGAGCTTATTGTAGAAATTTTATGAACTTCTATTATTTCCGCAATATTTCCGATTCGAAATTCGTTGTCGCCCCGCATTGACTCCTTTGTATTCCTTCCTTAATAAATCACTCCGTCATGCCACGTCATTCCTATTTGACCACCGAGAAACTACCAGGAACTATTCAACGATTAAATATCGCGAGTTGAAGCATTGAGCCAGTCCATACACTGCACTGAAATGAACTGAAGTGACGTTTTTACAATCAGTTGTTATAGTACAGCGTTACTGCAATCAGACGAAGAGATGCATGTTGCAAATTTTTATGAAATAAATAGAAGGTTTTGAAAATGTCGTATTATCTCCATTTCCTCTCACGTCAAAATAAGTTGTATGAATACTTAATTGATTGAAAGAAAAGAACAAACCCTAGCACGATTGTGCTAATTCCAGTAGATTGTGTGTTGTGTTAATTGTGTATTGTGCGTTCCAGTCCACTTGTGTGCGTTTTTCTTCACTGTAATTGTAACTGAAGGTTCTAATTTACAATGGAATTGAATTGTGTGAACAACCCCGTAAAAAAAATTAATAGCCAAAATTGGCCTTCGTTCTTTCGCAGGCTGCAACCAGGCCGTTGTCTGTAAAGTGCCCTCGCCTTGCGTGGTGCTTCTTAGGTAAGTGCGGAGCGAAAGCTCATTGTATTAGCTATTGTGAGGTTTCATATGCTGTTGTAGTCGACTTTGTTTTTTTGTTACGAAGAGGCGTTTTATGTTAAATAGATAACATTTTAACAAATAATTTAATAAAATTTAACTACATAATACAGTTTTTATTAGGTTTATAATGTCAATTAAGTAAAATTCTAACGAGCAGAATAATAAAGTCAAGGCGATTGTAAATTGTTACGAACTGGCTTACAGAGGTCAACTAGATAATGTTGTTACGGATAGGATATGATCAACTAAATAAATAAAAAAATTATGTCTTGTCGGTTTCTTTTTGACGCGCATCCATGTTTTGGAAAATATACTGATTTTATTGACATGAACACATAAGTGTAATTTTTTTCAAAGTTGCCTTTCTTTCTTGCAAAAAAAGATGGTTGAGCGCGTATATATGTGTTCGGTGGCAAAGAAGTCATAAAAACAGATAAGCAAAATAAAAAAATGTCTAAGCCATGAAATTTCTGTGATTGTGTTCCTAATGAATTATAAACCTGCTATAAAACCAGAATAATGACAACAATATTTCCATTGCTACAACCAAACAAAATAAAGTTATTCACGATGTACATGGAACATGAAATTAATTATTAATTGAATTGTTTTGGAGAATATAACTTTTTGTTTTCTTTTGTCATTCAGGATCTTGAAGACACAAATTAGCGATGAGTTCGCCAGGGTCGGCGACCATGGAAGCCGAAGTTCACTTCGTGAGGAGCTCAAAGGACAACAAATGGGCCATGTATCATGGATACCTGGGGTGAGTGCAGCCACTTGTCTTCCATTCACACGAAAATATAAACAAAATTCCATTGGCATTTTTTAAATTTCGGTTATAATAAATCACTGCAAAAAAAATCTTCATCTGCGGATTAACCAGAATATGCTTCATTTCTTATCGTAAACCTTGGTGGAACCTACCCAAATAAAAATTTAAGGTGGCGCATCGATGATTATCAGTGGCTACAGGTGGAAATTATAGGTGGAGCACCGATGGCGCATCGATGCGGCATCGATGGCGTGTCCGGCCTATGTTCCACCTATCACCTGCCTATGGCCACCCTACTAGAAAAACTCTTCTTCCACCAATAACTGCCCATTGGCACCGGTGGCGCATCGATGAGCCACCGATGGCCACCTTTAAAATGAAGTCGATAAAAATTTTTCCTTTAGCTTCACATATGATGCATTTACATTTACTGACATTGCTCCAGGTAACCATATTCTGAGGACTACGTATGAATATACACCCTNGGTGTACAGTAAATATGCAATAAACGGTGTACAGTAAGCATGCAATGAACGGTGTACAGTAAATATGCAATAAACGGTGTACAGTAAGCATGCAATGAACGGTGTACAGTAAATATGCAATAAACGGTGTACAGTAAGCATGCAATGAACGGTGTACAGTAAATATGCAATAAACGGTGTACAGTAAGCATGCAATGAACGGTGTACAGTAAATATGCAATAAACGGTGTACAGTAAGCATGCAATGAACGGTGTACAGTAAATATGCAATAAACGGTGTACAGTAAGCATGCAATGAACGGTGTACAGTAAATATGCAATAAACGGTGTACAGTAAGCATGCAATGAACGGTGTACAGTAAATATGCAATAAACGGTGTACAGTAAGCATGCAATGAACGGTGTACAGTAAATATGCAATAAACGGTGTACAGTAAGCATGCAATGAACGGTGTACAGTAAATATGCAATAAACGGTGTACAGTAAGCATGCAATGAACGGTGTACAGTAAATATGCAATAAACGGTGTACAGTAAGCATGCAATGAACGGTGTACAGTAAATATGCAATAAACGGTGTACAGTAAGCATGCAATGAACGGTGTACAGTAAATATGCAATAAACGGTGTACAGTAAGCATGCAATGAACGGTGTACAGTAAATATGCAATAAACGGTGTACAGTAAGCATGCAATGAACGGTGTACAGTAAATATGCAATAAACGGTGTACAGTAAGCATGCAATGAACGGTGTACAGTAAATATGCAATAAACGGTGTACAGTAAGCATGCAATGAACGGTGTACAGTAAATATGCAATAAACGGTGTACAGTAAGCATGCAATGAACGGTGTACAGTAAATATGCAATAAACGGTGTACAGTAAATGTGCAATAATTGGTGTAAAGTAGAAGCTTCACTCCCGCGATGACGACGCAGGCGAAAACGAAAGTTTTTTCAACACTTGTATTCGATTAATATTTGCGTTTATTATCATCGATTAGCTATGTTTTTTTATTATTTATCATGAAAATCCCGTAGTGATGGTTTGGAAATATTCAATCATGTAAACACATAAAATTTTTCTACGTTTCAGACTATTGATATTGATAAATTTACACTCAAGTTTACTCTCATAATGAAAATCACTTGTATTAACACGATTACCTCAATAATTTGAAGCAGGAAATAAAACTCTCGACCCAAAACTCTTTAAATACTTTAAAGGCTAAAACACTCGTATTAATGCACCAATGAATTACGAGCATTACAAATTACTAGATTTACTCAATTAATTATATCCTCTGATGCTTGGCGAACATTTAATACGCGCGACATAATCATTTAGGTGTGATACGAGGAATTTAGTGAAGGCCCAATATCATGTTTTTAATAATTTTTCAATATAGTATCCGGACCACTGGAGACAATTAATAAACGAAACTGTGATAAACCATGGACCTTATTTCATTTGCGTTAATATATTATTAGCGAAAAGGAAAGATTTATCAAGTAACGCAGCGCTATTAAAAAATCTGTGGTATAAGCAGGGAACTCAAGACACGGTCTTGAGATCCCTGTACTTCTAAATTTTTGGGTTGGATTTTTTGCCCACTTTCGGGATTTAAGTAATTTATAGCGATTCTAGGATTTATTTGCCTAATCGTAAATTCATTTCTCATCTACTTTACTAGCATGAATTTTTCTGTAGTTACAATAGAAGAAGTGTTTTTAAGTATTTAGTAGTTGTTTAAAGTTCATTCGCAACTTTTCTACAGTTCCAAAACACTATGAACAATTCCTGTAGTCAATGACAGAAACTGATTAGCGACAGTAAATCGAATGGATTTTTTTTAATTGGACCTATCATTTGGAACAATATTCTGCACGAATGATACATAAAGTTTTTGTTCTGGTCCGCAAGAAAAAGACTTTCTTATAAGACTCGGTGTTCAAGAGAATAGACTAGAACAATGGTTATAAAAAGTTAGGATTAACTTCAGTTTCTTCAGTAGATTGCACAGTCTTTTCTCTTTGTGCTATCGAATCTGTACATGGTTTAGCGACTGTAGAACTAAGCCGCGATCAATGCAAAAAAAGTGATCACTGAAGTTAGTAAAATGTACAGCCGATGTCATTCGCATCGACTTGATGTTCATCGCCCCCTGTCGTTTTTATTCAGTTTGTTTTTTACAGTGTACGAACTTCAAATTAAATTGCATCGAGAATTTCATCGCTAGATACACTAGATTTCGTGGGCAACGAACGTACTGAGGATATAATAGCTCAAAAACTAATTTTCAAGTTCCATTTTAATAAAAAAATATTGACACTGTTTGATGATCACTAACAAAGAGTCCAAAGGTCTTAAAATTATGGAGACTGATTCATGTAGAGAATTGGTATTCATAAAGAACCGTCATTTGACTATCAGCGCGGCCTCGTGGTGCAATGTCGCAAAAAATTAAATCGACTTCCTAATATATAATAAGGAGTAACTTCTCTAATTTACAATGGTTAAGCTGCAGAACAGAGCATAAAGTATGATCGTGTTTTATTTAAAATAAACACATATATTTATTTATAATAATAACATGATTTTATATTCATGTTATTATATTATTAAAGCAATTGCAGTGCACCTACAATGTCGCAACACCGGGAGGAGAGAAAGAGAGAGAGAGCATCGAGGCAATAGGGAAGGTGGGATGTATAAGTGTAGTTTCACTTCACGTTGAAGGGTATGCCATTTTTTCCATTCAAATTACACATAATTCTAAATATTTCAGTTCGTTGGTGTTTCCTGTCATGGTCATGATAACTAAAAGTTTTTGAGTTTTATTTGTTTTAGTGTTTTTATGTTACGACTCCTGGTTCTTATTTGTTTGCATTCATTGTATGCAAATCATGAAATAGCTGAGAGAAAGAAGGTTCTACGATGTGGCATTCCCTGCTTACTCGCAAATAAAAATTCATAATAATACAGGGTGATTCAGGAAAACTTCCTGATTTGAAAGCTCAATAAAAAAAAGTTGTAAAGATATCATTACAATATAAATTTTACAATATACAATATAAATTTACAATATAAATGCATTTATAAATATAAATGCATTACCGGAACTTTTGTATCGTTTAGTTTAAAAGATGACATCGGACAAATGACGGCCCCCATTGTCAATGCATTCAGTTGGTCTCTTTTTGAAGTTCCGTTCAACTCGCTGAAGCATGTTGACGGGTATGTTGGCGATGGCTTGGCGTATGTCGTTCTTCAAATGAGGTAGGGTTCTTGGACAGTCATTGTAAGCAATTGATTTAACTAAGATAACCCCATAAAACACACGGAGCCAAATCGGAACCCGATCAAGATCAGAGCAGAACAGGAACCAGACCTCATGGACAGATACGCGGAACTGAGTACGAAATGCTCATTAAGTATATCATGGAACGGATATCAAATAAAATGTATAAAAAAAATTTTAAAGACCACGTTTTTCATGTGGACTCAAAAGTAGAAAATAATTTTACGGCAGCTACTGATCTCTGTTTGCTTTCATTCTCTTGAGTCTAAACACGAATATCCTCTCGAGGATGACGTGCATTTAAAGGTTCCCAAACCCCTGCTTGTGAGTTCCTTTAGAGTTTATTACTACTGCAAAAAGGTCAACCATCCTACATAATATTCATTTTATTTCAGTTGGCCACGCAAATGCACGAAAGAAAATTCTTTTCGAAGTTCTGTAGAAAATTGTATTCGAGGGGATACATTGTTGTTCCCGTATTTATCTGGGTGCGTTGCTGTAATAAAGAAATCTTCGGTAATAAATACGCCTGGAAACGTGCAACAAATTATTGATTATTGTATTGTTATCGGGAGCTGAGCTTCCCTAAAAGTTTCAGATTGCTAGATAGCGGGAAAGTGGGTGAAATATCGATTGCAAGATTTGATCATCACAGACAGAGGGACACGAAAGTGAGCTAAGAAAAACGTGGTAAAAAGTACGCCTCGATAGCAAACGCACGCTACTCACTTGTCCAATGCATTGTTGCTACTGACTAAGCGGCACACAAAACTTCGTGACTTTGCCGTTCATATGAAATGCACCCCGTCATTTTTTTACAACATCTAGCTGCTTGCCAAGAAATACAAAACAAGAAGTTCCCGCGAATCTCCTTGTATTTATTTTTTAATCAAGTCAATATACTAAAATTCCTGAAACTGACTTTGCTGCAGGAGAAAATGCTACAAAGTATTAGAAAATTTTTGTAAAAATACTGCGAAATGTTGAGGAAAATTGGGATTGAACAAAGAATGAAAAAGCGCTTCAAAAATGTTGGCAAAACTGGAAACTTGTTGAAAATAGTTAAAATATTGCTTGGAGGTGTAGGTGGTGTGAATGAAGATTTTTACTACCGCGGGATCGGAGTGCGGCGATTTAAACTAATGCGATATAAGTGCGTCACGATTTTTACAACAGCGGTATCGGTGCGTGATGATTTGAAGTACCGCGGTATCGGTGCAGGTGCCTTGCGTGACTATTCGACGTGCTATATACCAAAGCTTACACCTACAGAAAAAGGTGACGTTCCGAAGAGGTCAACGATCATATACGTTTTTTTTACAAGCTTCACTTTTTCTGATACCGACACTAATACCTAAAATACATACAATATGTAGAATACCTCTAATACGCACGCCTATGATTCATCATGATCGCTTCCTAGCTCGAGTTAAAAAACGCTTTAGCGTTGGTCATCTACATCCTCTTCATGCCAGGGAATTTATTTCGAAACATTTTGCGTTACAGTAAACGCTACAGTACGTCAAATGTGACCATGAAATTAAAAGTTTTTTTAGTACTAGCTTAACGTTCATTGCCCTGGCTTCGTAAGATCGGAAAGTGATAGTATAGCACAAATCAAGCACGAATCACCGACTCGTTTTGCGGGGGTAAACAGTGCGACTTTGGCGTGAGTTGCAATTTACACGCGAAACTTTGGGTACCATGTAATTTACGCAAAACTTTGCGTATCTTGCACTATTCGCGAAACTTTGGGTATCATGCACTATATGCGAAACTTTGCGTATCTTGCAATATACGCGAAACTTTGGGTATCATGCAATATACGCGAAGCTTTGCTTATCTTGCAATATACGCGAAATTTTGGCGCATATTGCAATATAAGCCATAATTAACTCACACTGTTAGCGGAATTTTACGTTCCATACAATATTAACGAAACTTTGGTGCAGCAGCATTATACGCGAAACTTCGCTTATCTTACAATATAAGCGAAATTTTGGCACATGCATCTTACAATATAGGCTTAAGATTCGATCGCAGTTTGCAATCTTACCGAAACTTAGGATGATTTGCTGACATCAAGGCGATAATTTCCCGTCGTTGAACCTGTGAACCCAACACAATATGATTGGCTAACCAAAAATTTTAGGTTTTATGTGGGGAGTTTCTTCAAACTTTTAGAAATAAATTTGTTCATTGGGCCGGCAAGTTCTGATATTAAAGAGACTAACAAATCGTTATTGCTTGCAGAGCATTAGGATTGCCCATTCACCTCACTGTGGTTTCTCGAAAACATATATTAGGGTTTTTTTACTCCACACCTACTCCCATTAGTGTTTTTTTACTCCAGTTAATGCCTTTTCCTCCTAGTGTTTTACTCTTTCCGTCAGCTATTTCAATTCATAAATTAACGAATTTTAAGTGTTCAACCTAAATAATTTTATAAACCTATTAACTCTTATTCAGCGACGAAGATTCATGGGAACAACCCCCGTCGGAATTCGACGTGCCAGTTGAGCCAGAGAACCGCTGGACGCGACTGAAGACCCGCACCGAAGAGTTCATCGAGACCGTCACCTTGGACGGCCCTGCGCAGACTTGCGGGTAACTGGAATCATTTAGTTTGCTTTCTTCACGTAATTTTTAGCCTGCAAAGTGGTCAAAATGTTGAGATTTTTATGATTGATTATGAGACTTGCAGTGACAGAAGCACCTCCCAGGCTGGAAACTGTCAAAGGTTATAGAGATTGTCGCAGTAACCCACCAATTTCCTGATAATCCGATGAGTTCTAACGTGTTTTATTTCAGCGCTCGTCATTGGTTGCGTCGGCTGGTGTGGTTGACGTTCTTGATTTTGTGCACGGTGTACAGCCTCATGCAGTGCTACGACGTCTACAATGAGTACATAGGGTACCCTAAAGCTGTGGCGGTTCAGGTAAGACAAAAAAATTATTTCAGGTCTCTTCGAAGAAATTTAAGATAGGTTAAGATACCTTGCAGGTCTAGAATTTTTCGGTATCCAGCTCACCAATAATGCGGGATCAGCTTGCACGCCAAGTGTTTTAGTTGCATAAAATACGTAAAATCCCACGAAGTAATCATTGGATTAGGTTCATTGTACAGTAAATCACTTTGAATTCTCTTCAAATTCAACAAGAAAGCTCACCCAAACGTAAAACGCCGTTTTAAAGCGATAAAAGTCTGTAATAATTTCGCAAGTACCAGTTCAGCTGTTTCTAAAATAGAATTAGTATTCCTAACTTTTTAAATTCAACTCAAAAATACTCCCAACCCTAGGAATTTCTTCACTTGAAAGAGGTAAAAAGTCTGTTATAATTTCACGAGTATTCAGCAAAGCTGCTTTTAAAATAAGATTGGTAACTATTTAAATTCAACTAGAAATTTCACCCAAACCTAGAAATTTATTCATTTTAGAGCGGTAAGAAGTCTGTTATAATTTCACGAGTATCAGTTCAGCCATTTCTGAAGTTGAATTAGTATTCATAACTTTTTAAATTCAACTTGAAAGTTCTCTCAAACCTTGAAATTTGTTCATTTCAAAGCGATAAAAGTCTGCAATAATTTCACGAGTATCAGTTCAGCAGTTTCGAAAATAGAATTAGAACTCCTAACTTTTCAAATTCAACTCGAAATTTAACAATCAACCTAAAAATTTATTAACTTTAAAGCAAATAAATTTAATTATAATTTCACGAGTATCAGTACAGCCGTTTCTAAAATAGAATTTGTATTCATACCTTTCAAATTCAACTCGAAAGTTATCCCAAACATAGAAATATTTTGACTTTAAAGAGATATAAAAAGTCTGTTAAAATTTCGCAGGTATCGGTTCAGCCGTTTCTAAATAAAATTAGCATACATGACTCTACAAATTCAGCCCGAAAGTTCTCCCGAACCTATAAATTTATTTATTTTTAACAGACAAAAAGTCTATTATAATTTCGCAAGTATCGTTTCAGCCGTTTCTAAAAAAGAATTGGATAGCATGACTTCTTAAATTAAACTCGGAAGATCACCCAAACCTAGAAATTTATTCTCTCTGAAGCGGTAAGAAGTCTGTTACAATTTCACAAGTATCAGTTCACCCGTTACTAAAAAAGAATTAGTATTCATACCTTTTTAAAAGGCAACTCAAAAGTTCTCCCAAACCTAAAAATTTATTCACTTTGAAGCGATAAAACGTCTGTCATAAATTTACTAGTACGGTATCAGTTCAACCGTTTCTAAAGTAGAATTAGTATTCATAACTTTTTACATATAACTCAAAAATTCTCCCAAACACAGAAATTTCTTCACTCTAATGCTATAAAAAGTCTGTTATAATTTTGCGAGTGTCAGTTCAGCCGTTTCTAAAAAAAATAGTATTCCTAATTTTTCAAATTCGACTCGAAAGTTCTCCCAATCCCAGAAATTTATTAACTTTAGAGCGGTAAAAAATCTGTCACAATTTCACGAGGTATCAGCCGTTTCCAAAATAGAATTAGTATTCATAACTTTCTAAAATCAGCTCGAAAGGTCTCCCAAACTTAGAAATTTATTCATTTTAAAGCGATAAAAAGTCTGCTATAATTTTAGAAGTATCAGTTCATCCGTTTTTAAAATCTAATTATTATTCATAACTTTATTCATAACTATTATCATTCCTTTTTTAAGTTACAAAATGAGTTCAAAAAGCCAGCTTCAAAATCTGTACCAAGTTTAGTCCAAAACGACAACTTTCATTTTTCTAACCATATTAAATCACAGCGAAATCTTTACCTATCCTCGGTTTCGTAATCGGTCTATCCGGTCAGAACTCCGACTTAAAATGAATCGGCTCCTGCTTGTCGATGGACATCGATTAGAGCCTCAATTTTCATTTAAACAATTTAATTCCATTGAATCGATAAGTGTACCTTCTTTGATCACCAAAATTCACATGTTTTCGTTGTCGAAATGGCATGAATAACACATTTTTCATCTCAGCTTCAAACGGAGCGCCCGGCGCAGTTTCCAGCGGTGACTCTATGCAGCCTGAACCCCATCAACAACGAAGAGGCGCTCAGGAACGACATAGTCTACGGCGCCTTCATCAACGTGCAGGAACAGAACACAGTCACTGGTGAACACTCCGCTTATGCAAATATTTATTTCCACAGTGATGAATAATTTGTTTGAATGCAATAGCAACATTTTTAATAATCCACAGCTACAATTTTCGTTTAGATTTACGACCAACTATCGAATATTTCATTCTGATCACATTCCTCAAAGAGCCCAAAAAAATTGTATACGGTTGTGTTCAGTCTGTTTATAACGAAAATATATAATTATTTTATAGTTGTGTTTAAATGTATGTGTTAGTGCAATAATATTTTCCACTAGGTGGATATATTCCGGCTTCATTTTACGCGGAGCTGACGTGTATTTTGCATTGACAGCTAATTTTCATAAGACTTCTTTTTGTTTTCTTCTGATATCTAATAAAATAATCGATAAATTTTACAATTTATCGTATAAATAAATGCACGATTAAATCTAATGCATCAACATAAAATCTAGTATCAACCTTCATATTTTTCTTAAATTTCTAGAGCTTAAAGAATTACTTAGCTTGAAACTAAGCAATGCAACATCTTCTACTTTTTCAGAATGTGAAGGCCTCAAATCTGTCAGTAACGATTCCTTGGAAGAAGGTGAATAATTCAACAAACCGTGGAAATTGTTGAAATAATAAAATGAACGATACAATACCAAGTAATTACTGTACCGAGCAAGAAATCAAACAATTACTGAACTAAATTTTACTATAATTCAAAAATAATAGATGAGCATCTGCCAGCCATATTTTTCAGGAGCTTATAAATCCTATTTTATCGTTTGGTATTAGCAGAGTATAAATACATAAATAAAATACAACCAACTAGTGTACAAAACCTCTTAATAAAAAAGCTTATTTTCACAGATACATGCGATAACTCATGTGAGATGGATCCCCACTACGAGTTGTACCACCCCTCCGAGGACGATTTGGACTATATAGAAGGACTCCTGGCAAACTTCGAAAATGTTATCAATGAAAACATGACTGGCTTAATTGAAGATCTTGGAGAGGCTATTAATGCAGCCAAAAATCTTACGAACGGAGCAACTTTACCAACTATCAATCCAGTTAATGCCTCCATTGTTTCCGATATCCCGTCAATCATTCCAGCCAATGCCTCCATTGTTTCTGATATCCCAACTATCATTCCACTTGATTCCTCCATTGTTTCTGATATCCCGTCGATCATTCCAGCCAATGCCTCCATTGTTTCTGATATCCCAACTATCATTCCAGTCAATGCCTCCATTGTTTCTGAAATTCCAACTATCATTCCACTTAATGCCTCCATTGTTTCCGGTATCCCATCGATCATTCCAGTTAATGCCTCCACCATTCCCGGTATCTCAACCACTAAAGTTACAAATCTGCCGACTATTGGTGGTTTTCCAGTGACAGGCCTAAGGGGCAAGCGTGCAGTTTCTCCAATATTGGTATGTACCTTTAAAATACTTTAAAGCAATAAATTTTTTGCTTGGAGCTGAAACGGTCGCTGTTGTTGTAATAGATTTCATTCTCATCTTTGTTGAATAGTTCATTCCGACAACCTTACTTAGAAATATTCATGCAATGAAGCAAAATTATCTTTCACGAACTTCATTGGATATGTGAGATTCTCTCCTAATTCACTAATGATGATTCATAGTCATATATCAAATTTGATTATATAACTTTGATTATTTTTTGGTTTGGCTTTATTATAAGATACAAACTAACGTGTGCTCAATGAATGCAGACCCCACCTTCACTCAACTCTACCATCCTACCCACGCTCCCCACCGTCAGTGTGCAGAACACACGTGCTAATATAACAGGTGAATCGTTATCAAATTTTCCAATGAATAAATTACTAGTACTTTACACTTGAAACACTAATAGTAAGTTTATTATATAAAGGCGAGCTGATAATATAATAGTCATTTTGAAAATCTCCTAAGTTTGAAATCAAATGGAATCTGGCCGAGTCTTTTAGATTTAGATTGCAGCGGTGAGTTGGCGGTTCTAAACCCGCTTTTTGTTGCGGAAATTCTGATAGAAACCGGCAAGGAGGCCGGGGAGTTGTTAAGAATATATAGGGAACTGGCTAACATAGCCTAATCAAAGCTATAACACTAGTATATTTTATTATTATAAAATTGACGAATAGTGGTGTTATTTTCGTGGAATCTTATGATAGTCCCTGATTGCTCGAACAGACCAGTCTCCATACATGGAAAAGGACAAAGCCTTCCAGCGGTTGCAGTGTAGCTTCATCTACCAGTACCAAACGAAGCTTGAGGAGCAGACAAAGAAAAACTTCACTTTTGCCACGGATGTGGGCACGGTGGATCACTCTATCAGCGAACTGGTCAAGAGTGTTGGGGACATGCGGTTCTGCACAAACTTTGGTGAGATACGTCGCACCATCAACAGTGTTTACATTCGTTGCAATTGCGACTAATGGAAATAGTAAAGATAGAAACTTGGAGTCAAGTCACCATTTATGAAAATAGCAACTTGGATCTAAACTTAGTAAAACTAAATTTTCGCTTTAATTTTGTTTGTCTTTTTTAAGATTAGTACTTAGACATGAGAATGAAGCTGGTCTTTGGACCTTTTCATTAATTATAGAATGAATATTATTCGTATCAATTTGGCTAGTAGTTCGTTGACAATTGTATACTGGTACCTGTTAAATATAGCAGAGTTATGGGAGCTCTCATTATTTGATTTAATTAATCATTTGCTGAGTAATTTGAATTTTTTTATTTTTACTTTGTGACCCAGTAGCTCACATTTTAGAAGACATTATTTATCGACATATTCCATGAAAATTTGATTCATGCTCATGTTTCAATTGATTTGGACTTTTCTTCCTATTCAATCGAAAAGAGGCGTGGAAAAATAAGTCTGTCACCATTCGTTACAACCTAGTCTGCAGGAAAGAAGTCTACGAGGATTTACTTGGGAACTACACCGAGATAAATAGAGGTTGGTACTTCAATCAAATATGGTTTGCATAAACTGTAATACAATTACATCCAATTTCCATGTCGTTCCTTTCGTAAAATTTAGGCATATCTTTCAACAAGGATACTTTTTGTTACGTAAGAATACCGAGGTGAGTAAATTTTAATTTTCTTGTCTTAGTTCCACAGAAAAAATCGTTAATATATTCAAATAAGATTGATGATCGACGTACCTAAAACGAAATAAGAAGGAAAATGTGAGTCAAATAAGTCTTTCCAATGTGCGTCGCTATTTGAGCAATGTTTCTTCATTTTCCGTGTGCGAAAGGCATCACCGGCAACCCACTTTAAAACTGTGTCTTTTGTCTCTGCGATCCGACGTCTGCTTGCCTTTGGGTTCTAAAAATCGGACTGTCTTTGCGATCGGACGAACGGATCGGGCGAGAGATTGAGTTTACGATCGGGTGTTCTACTTGTCTTTGAGATCCAGAGATCAGTTTGTCTTTGCGATCGGGAAATCAGCTGTATAGTATTGGGAATCGCGGGAGCGTCGAATTGCCACTAAGTTCGGACGATCAGATTTTCTTTTGTATAAGGCGACCCGAATGTCTTTGGATCGCGCAACTGATTGAAATTAATCAATTTATTCCGGGTTGAGTGAAGAAGATTGCTCCCGAAACCCTTTTCTGAATGCACAAATTATAAGAATATATAATATATTCCATCTTTATTAGAAACCTGTATTTGTGTTGGCCTTGATTTAAATTATTTCATAAAGACATCTAACAAAATTTCATTGTTTATCTATCAATGCCAAAAGAGATCGTGAGTTCGAAAATCATGCAGCACTTGCGATTCCTGCAGTGCAAGTAATGCAGTAGATTTGACTGCCGATGGTTTTTGATGGATTTCAGGTAGTTATGTTGTTAAAGCTTGATAGATTCCATGTAGTTTTGTTATTGACACTTGATTGTATTTTGGGGTATAGTTATGTTATTAACATTCGACTTATTGTTGGCAGTTATGTTGTGGACTTTTTTTTTAGTTTAGGCAGCCATGTTAACGCAAAAATGGAGAAGAATCATAGAATCTTCAGTTACATATATACGGAAAACAATCTTGGCTTTCCATTTCTGTTAGAGTTACCATAAAAACGGGAATGCTGCCCCCAAAAATTATGCAGAAGTATACTTGAGTATGAAACTGTTTATGCTAATAAAGATGGACAAACAATACATTAGCTCCAACAATCAACTTCATGTATTTAAATTTTTAATTAAAAAGATCGTAAGGCGCACGTTCTGACATTTTTTGGTTTGCTATCATTGGTGGTAAGGGTAAAAAGTTCTGCTCCCATTCCAGCACAATCAGTACATCACTGAACGTATCTGGCCATCCTTTACGATAATTTTCGCTTGATATACACAAATATCTACAGCCGTAATCCTTACGAAATGATCCCAACGCACACCAGAAGTAATCGATTGCTAGTCGCGTAATTTTAGAATTCGAAAAACTGACCGTAATATTTAAACGAAAATTGCTACGATTCGTTCATATTGAAAATTTAACAAACAAAAAATAGGGTTTGCAACCACTTTCGGAATTCAGCTCACAATCCTTACAAATTTTTTTCATGATTTTATTTGGATGGACCGTTGCCATTTTATCACAGCGCTGCATTTTGAAGACAATTTAAGCATTAAACTGACCTTAATTTACACTGTTTGTGCTAAGTAAATCTTATCTCCGTCTTATCACCTGTTACGATTCACAGCCTATAACGAGACCTACATCAACTGCACTCACGTGGCCGTTTCTTGCGTTTCCGGAGTCTACGATCTACGGAGTAAGCAAATAGCATTTTTTTTCTTCTTAAATTTCTATTTTCTTCTTAATATAAAAAATTCCATGACATCAAAAATCAGAAAAAGACCCGGAAATAAACAAATTATGTAAAATAATGTGACAGCATAAGAAAAAAAACGATGTACTTATCAATAACACGTTCCATAGAAGACCAGAGAATGCTTGTTATTTAACATTTTCGTTGTTTATCTCTATCTGCAAATTAAAATTTTGGTAGAATTTTCCTGGCCCTCAACTACATGTGCATTAAAGAAATATTTCTTCTCAACTGTACCGATTATCACCTTTATCAATAACAATGCGCTTTTCAGATTTGTGGCAGCCTGCAAAAGAAATCAATATGACTGACCAGCGAGTAAAAGCCCTCGTAAACCGTAGCCGCACGTACGACTTGTCGGATCTCAGGGGGCGCTTCGCCCCCGACCGCGACGTGGTCGAGAAGACGGCGAGGAAACGAGAAGACTTCGTCCAAGTGTGCAGCATCGACAACGTCCATTGCAATTACAAGTAATTTTAAAATTACACAAGTAATCTTGCAATTATTAATTATGTGCCAATAATACGTATGACTAATGTTGCTATCACATATAGAGCTAATATCTCTCGGTCAACTCACCAGATACCTGCAGAAACTAAACAAATATGCTACGTTGTCTAGCAAACAGCGTTTGAATGAGACGAAATACTTGAATTAAAAAGTTAAAGATAGTTTTATCGTACTGGAACTCCAGTTACTAGAAAGCTGCGAATATCATAGGAATGCTCAGCCGATCCACACACAAAAGATCACAAATCAATATCTTCTAAGCGTCAAAACCATAGGCCATGTATTTTTCCAGTTCAATGGCCAATATCTCATTTAAAAACAACTTTTGCGGTTCATCATAACAAAGCATCCAATAAAGTCATGTATGAATACATTAGTTACGGCTCTTTCCACGTGAACAATTTCAGGCAATTTTACCCGTACACGACGAAGGATGTGGGAGTTTGCTACACGTTCAACAGCCCACACCTCGTCCTAGAATCCAGCCCCAACGTCAGCATTGATGACCGCAGAAAGAACTTCAAGCCAAGAACTTCGTTCAAAACCGGACCGCAGGTTTGCTGTTTGGGTGGATTTTTTAGCACTGGAAATCGAGTTGACAAAATAATGTATATTTTCCTACGTATTCGTTTAATTATTTATAATCTGCATAATTACAAAATACTAAATACAAAAACCGATCATATATACCGTATCGACTTGAAAAAGGATTTAGTTTTTAATTTAAACTTAAATTGAATAGTTCGAAAATACGTGGCTAATTATTTTGACAAATATTTAAGAGTTTATTTCAAAATTGCAAGAGTGTAAGTGTGCTCCAAATTAGAATTTATTGAAAAATAAATACGCTTGTATTATAGTTAAAACTGACACTTTGACACAATATCTTTGAAACTGTGTTAGCCAATCCAAGTAAATAATTTAGTATCTCTGTGCAAATTAGTTTCCATCAAAAATGTGAATTGCTTTATTCGAGTGGTCATTAATGCGAATGTTACAATGAATGGGCATTTTTAGGCGCAAACCGACATTCATTACAAACGAATTATCCATCAGAAAGATTTATTGTTAAATTTATATTGTTGTCTGCACAAACATACACAACAACATAATCCTTCACCAACACACCCTAAGCGGGAACACTTGTCATTGCATCATAGCAAAAACTACTAAATGTAGCAAAATAAATTCGCATTTTCTCTTGACATCAACTCGACCAGAGCGGCCTGAGCCTGACGCTGAACCTGCACGCGGCGAGCTACCTGTCGTTGCTGTCGCCCTGGTCGGGGCTGCGCGTGGTGCTGCATGAGCCTTGGCAGGCGCCCTTCCCGGCCGATGAAGGCTTCAACCTCGCCGCGGGACTGTCCCACTCCATCGCCGTAACCAAAGTAAAATGAAATGGAATAAAATCTCTTAGTTTAATTAACTGCATGAATGAGGAGTTAAATATTGACAGTGACTCGACCAAGACAAAAGTAGTTCAACTCCACATAACCGGATTAATGTTCATTACGTACTACGTCAATGGTGGGACCATCGCGCCTCTGTTGTTACGCATGGGTAAGTGAGTGGCTCAAATACGAGTAAGAACTTATCATTCCAATCTTACCATATTCGTTGGGGTCGGTTGTATAGGATACCAAACATATTGATGCTTATTTCCAAAATCCTTTGAATTCTGGTCCACGTGAAACCATAAAGTTATCAGCGCGGAACTACATAATTTAAAACCGTGAATTAATTACCGTGCTAATAATAACAATTATTGACGCAGACTGTGATGAGCCGCGTAGGGCCTCCATACGGACAATGTGCCGACACCAGCAGCAAGATGTTCGACTACTCCGAAGCGGTACGTCTTCAAGAATTCATAATTCTGAATTCCAATTACTCGTATATTGAAGTCTAGCGGTGATATATCAAGGAAAATCATCTCTCGTGTTAAGCTTCACAATAGAGTACTATCAAAATTTAATAATCTGTAGAGCTAATAAGCTAATGAAACTCTCTCCCTTTCGAGTAATTGTAAATGCGCAGTTCCTCTCGTATATCCTTCACTCTCTATAATCCTTTTACACCTACCGCAAATAAGACTTCAATGCAATTATTTCTACCTGGAAGTAAAAAAACGGAATATACTTGATATAACATGGGTATTTTAATATCCTCAGGAAAAAATACCATTTATAATGATGAAAACCTTTCAATGCTATTTTTCATTTTCAATTGATTAATCTATTGGTATGGTGGCTTCCTTCTCCCCGTAGCTGTGCAATAAGCTGTGCATTGAACGCGAGTTCCGGCGTCGGTGCAACTGCACAGTCAACGAGGGCCCCGCCTTCGACTCCCTCGGCGAGGAGGACGAGTTCAAGGCCAAGAAATTCGGGAATTGCGATGCCTTCGACCGCTTTCAGGGTGAGAATTAATTATGCAGAGTGATCAACGTAATGGTAAAATCTAGTGTTAATTCAATTCACGTGTAATCAACTTAGGTTTACCCCAGAATGAAATAAAACATAAAACGTTCACTGCACTTTTCTCCTGGCTGATGTTGTGGCTTTGACTGTTAAGAAATAATTTCGTTAATATGGCGGCGACTAAAATTTTTGGATAACAAAATTTGCAGATTTATCTATTAGCTTCCATGTTTCTAATTCACAGCCATCAAATTATGAAATTTTTTTCGAGCAAGTGTTATCAGATTTTCTACACCAATTGTAATTGTTCCAGATCAATCATTTCAGGCTTAGTTCCTCATACTTTGAGTACATACTCTGTACAGCCATTAACATTACTTGCAACACTACTCGCAAATAATACCTAACGAATTATAAAAAAGTTTTACCCCATATCAGCTAACTTTGAAACAATTTCAGACTATTGTCCGCTTCGTCTGCAGGTCTGTGTATGCAAGCAGTGAACTACGAGTCCACCACTGAAGTACTCAACTGTAACTGCGACCCCGCTTGCAAGTAAGCAAATCTCTTAGACATGCCGTGTTCCATTATCACACATTTTTTTGTAATACTTGTTTTGCGCGTTCGTCCTTTTTTCGTGATGGCTGACTTTCGTGAGCAACGTGCTGCCATCAAATTTTGCTTTCTTCTGTGAGAGTGGCAAGAAAATGCTACACTGCTTACAAGAGCTAACACTGATGATGCTATATGGAGAGGACGCAATTATTTTAGTGATTTCCCGCTTCAAAAACGGGGAATGTCAATTGATTACCAACCTCGCTCAGGCCGTCCTTCCACTAACCGCGCATAAAAAAATGTTGAAAAGAATTATGAACCTTATCCGTAAAGATTGACGAAGAAGCATTAACGAACAAGCGGAAATTTCCGAAGTGAATTGGAGTTCACCCCGAAAAATTCTGACAGAAGATTTTGTAAAAATAAGTAAATATTTTTTACATCAGTCCAGTTTCTTTTCGGTCCCCACTCGCATAGTCAGCATTGACGATGAGCTCAAACATGTTCATTAATCCGACATGCATTCATGCTCGCGGGAATCGTAAACAGTCAAAGGATGGCGGCTTCCTGATTTACGTAAAGTGTTGAACCGACGAGTGATCCGTGCACTATACTTCAGTCGCAGAAACTTTAGTGATCTCTCAGTGATTGCACCGTCACTATTAAATTGCGCAGAGGCTATATATTGAGCGCAGTAGAACTACAGTGTAGCGCAGTAGTAGCGTCAAGGCCCGTTTACACTAGGGGCAACGATATGGGCGTTGAGGCGCTTGCTGCAGCGCCCCACCGCCTGCAACAGTTCACACTTTTTTTGAACGCGGGAGCTCGAGACCGCGCGCTTTGAAGACGCGACAACGGTGACTTGTACACAAAAGTTTTTTAAAACTTTAACTATTTTCACCAGAGCTTGTTCTTTTGGATTTCGACTTTTATACTCCTTTGACTGAACTCTACAGGCATTCATGGTCTCTACAAAGATCAATTAGCCTCTACGAGAGAGTGAGTACAAACAAGCGTGGCGTTAGTTGCGATAGTGAAGGACCAGCGTATACAGACAACATCACCAGACCACAGACAGCTGTCTACTGAGTGCAGCCGCCGCCAGCGCTTGTGTTGCATGAGGCAGGGCGGCTGTGAATCGCTAGCTCGCCAATCGCTTCGTTGCCCACAAGAAGTGCAAGCAGACGCTACACAGATGGGCGGTGAGGCGCTTGACGCCCGTGTGTTGCCCCTAGTGTGAACGGGCCATTAGAGGACGGCGCTTGACAGGCGTCGAGGGTAGTGTTTCAGCATGGCCTTGGTGATGTTCCAAAACGAATTACGGGATCGTGGGGCCTGCGGATATTTTAAGAATGTCTATAGAGCATCAGTAACTGGAAAGCCTCTTCCTCTTGTTGTTCAGCGTCATCTCTGCTACGTGAAGCTGTGTAATGAAAAGCTTATCAACTTGTCGCGCATAGTATAAATAAATTTACTATTTATTCCTGCTTTGATTGTGCACTTACTATTTAGTTAATGGAAAATAATTTTGCGGTATCCTAACAATCTTATGCGGGCGTTGTCTACTTGCGTAATTTATGTGTGATTTTAACAATGAAACTTACTTTTTGTAGTGAATTACTAGGATACGGTAATGATTTCTCGAATAAATTTAGTTGTTCACAAGTTTCCTCAAATGGAGATGCCTTTACTTACGATGCTGTGTAAATATAGGAAATCATTTTCTTAACCATTCCCTAAAACATTTCCCTAACTTATGACTTCGTTCATAGTCCTCGTTCAGCTGCATAATTTTACCACGTTGCAATAACAGTTGTACCTATGCAGCTGGGTTAAAGTTAGGGCTTGTAGGGGATTTATCATCATGAAAAAATTAACTTCTTTCTGATGAGTTGTATTAACCGACATACCTGCCGCTTGTGGTTGACAGAGAGGTGCGCTACTCGGCTCTCATATCGTCCACCGACGTCAACAGGGAGTTTCTCAAAATTGTCCAGAACATCAAACAAGTTCCGATGGGCGGTGACTTGTGCGGGTGGGTGCTGTGTTCATGAAATATTATCAATCTTGTTCAGACCGTGCAATATGAACAGATAATTTCTGTGCATTCGAAAACTCAAAATACTCTAAATTAATTTACTGTGAACAATTATATGAGTAGGTTGGCTCTACTAAAGGATTATTACGACATCAAACTTTTTATTTACAAACCTTTATGGTAACTATCAGGACCGAATGTATTAATTTTCAATTATCGCACAAGAGATTTCCATACTGTCAATGACACATGAATCGCGACTTGACTCGCTTGACGTTAGTCACTAAAACCGCGTAATACTGCTGCATGGTCCGTAACTGCGATTTGTAGGGTTCGATTACCGCATGATAAATATGATGCTGTTTCGGTCTCGATAGAAAGTTGTGATTCCGTTTGCTCTTAAATTTAAAGGTTTTAACTGAATGATGGTACCGTGGGAGATGCGGCAGCTAAAGTGGCATTGACGTTAGAAGAGAAGACCGCACTGCACTTGCTCGAGTGAAATTTCATGGCTAGGCCTCTATCTCGGGCTGAATAACGATAAAAAAATAAATTGAAGCGAAAAGTATGGAAAAAATACTCGTCAATGACGAAACTTGAAATTAATTCATAATTGTATTGGATAATTGTATTTTATTCCTCGCGTGGGTCAGTGTATTTTTAGGGTGAATGTAAAATGAATATGGAATGATACGAGCCCCTGCAATTAATACAATAGAGTACGGGATGTGTATTATAGTCGAGATTGAAGTATACACTGGATATTATATCAGATTATTGAAGAATGACAACTCTCTCGTTTAGGACGCATTTAACGTGCATTCAAATGCCTGTGAAATTTGGGATAAAATTCGTATGTATGAAGCCAGTTGTAAATACTGACTTCACCAATGGCTGTGTTTTAACATGAACATTCTATCAAAGTAACCTAACAGCGACACCTGATTTATATAGCACTAATAGATATTTTTCTCAATCATGAATGGATTTTAGAAAGTTTCAAATGACACAACGGAAAATAATGGTTGTATGTTTCAAAACATTTCAATAACAAAACGTCAAATCTTTCTGAGCAGGGAATGGAATTCTACAGTCCGCCTTCAGATCTACATTGACTCTTTCTCATTCGAAGAAATTGATGAATCTCCAGCCTATACAGTGAGTAAACCTTAACAATGTCTCATGATAAATGATTAATCTCAATTTTTTTGCAGTGAGTAAAGCAAAACTGCGTGTCTTACCATTAGTCTGCTAAGAGTATTGGTTTATATTCCTGAAGAACATAATGTCGCGATCGACAAAACTTAAAGACCTTTACATATTCTCCCGATTCCATTGTAGATGAAGTTTATGCAACAAATGCTTACATCTCATTCAGTAGACATCAGCTTAGTTCATCATACTTGTAATTTTTTCTCAATTTATATGCTTATTTTATGCCCACAGTGGGCAACTCTGATCGCAAACTTGGGCGGCAATTTGGGCTTCGTGGGCGTGTCGCTGATCACCTTCTTCGACGTGGTCTACTACTTATTCGACGTGTTCCTGATCCTGGTGTGGCCGCGCTGCTACGACGTCTCGGAGGGCGTCACCAAGTCCGTCGCTCCCGTCAAGAAAATTCCGAAGAAAATCATCATCTTGGCCGGTCCTCCGGAGCAGCTGCCTCACGGTGAAAATGTGGGCTCGGACACCGACACGCAAACTAGTAGTTTGCGTGATCCTGACGGGATGATGACAAAATTTTGAAATTCATTTCAGCTTGCGTCTTGTTTTGTTGATAGGTAAAATCATGAATGGATGGATAGTTGACAAGTAGTAAATATTTTTTGTTCTTTGCGTTTGGAGGCAATCCTAAGCTGAAAGCTTTCATTCAGAGATTCATTGCTTGCAACACGATTCATTTGGCTAATAATAGAAATGAAACAGGATTCAATTCAGCAATCAATTCAGTTGAAACAAGGCTTAATTTTGCATTTCTGTGGTAATTCCAATCTTTAATATTCTTTCCTGTCATCATTTTTCGGCTTTACAGTCTGAGGTGGAATCAGCGCTTTAGTTACTGGCACCCTTCTTGTCCTGAATCATTTCGACGACCAGCAACCTCAATATGGCATATATACAAACGGATTTGATCAGACAAATTCAGATACACATTTCCAAGGGGCGATAGTCTCAAAATTGTCCTTCCTCATCTCTCGGAAACGCATAGGCTTCAAGAGAACCAGTGGGATAAGCAACGCATGCACAGCTCCTGCAATTCCAGACAAACGTCAATTTAAGCTAATTCATATTCTCATGCGCTGTTAGAAAAAACGGTGAAAAAACGGTCCCACCTGCGTTAATTCTAGTGGCCGGTCGTCCCGTGAAAATAAACTGTTTCGCCGTTTATATCAGATGTTATACGGATTTCTAGCGTTAAATTAGAATAAAAACGGCGACACGGTGTTTCTTTTCACGTGCCGACCGGCCACTGAAACGCCGGTAATACCGTTAACGGGAATTTTTCTAACAGTGTGTTTCCGACTGGTTAGTTGAGCCGACGTTCGCTGAGGCTAAAATATTATTGCTTTAATTTTACTCCGCAGAGAAATGTGTACAATTGTACAATATCGAAACTTTCCCAAACTCAAGGGCTGGCTCGACTGTGGACCCAAATGCATAAAATGCACGTTTTTTGCGAGTGAATCACACATAACTAACTTAATAATGAACCGATCCAAGTAACTGAAAAATCTTTCATATGTGTAAATGCGACGTCTCTGGCTTTGTCATAATTTCTTAGGTCGTCGTTGTTTTCGACGAAAAGACACACACGACGCTTTCCCTCAAGTTCATTCAGAACTCTATCAATTTTGAACCTATCTCATTGATAATTCATAATATAACTTATTAGTACCAAAGCGTCATTGCGAGAACCTTTCCATTGACTGCGAACAAGATCCTATATTATTTTCCCATCCAGAGTAATTTCCTTCATTGTACTGAACTCCTATTTGTTATCTGCATTCCTCATTTTGATAGAAAATTCTCTGGACTGCAATCAGTCCCGTTAATCTGACGGCTGTGTTACTGTTTCCCTCAGGCCAGCCATCCAAGAAGCGCCCGTTGAGGTCAAAAGACAGGTGGACGGATCGCTTCAACCAGGTCTTCATGAGCGAGTGAAACCATGTTCTATACTCAAAATTTCTCAGGCTCTATGTTCTTGTGTAATTGTGTTTCTTGAAGAAATCCTCACACGCAATGGCTTCTTTTAATGTCAGCACAAAATATGATAAAATTCACATCTCTCATGAATCTAAGTTGGTATTATTCGAATACAAGTTACTTAGGAACCATTTTCTGCACTCGCGTTGCGTACTTTTTATAGGTTATCAGAAAATTTCATATCTTAACATTTATATCGGTGTGTGCTTTGCTTATGAATATTCAATTAATACTGCAAGCGAATCATTTTTGGTGTTATGGTAGAATACATATATGGAAATGAAATTCCACTTATGATACTAAAACAATTTTTTCGTCAAATTCGTAAAATACTAATTTTATATTTAATTTACTATTTAAGTGTTGATACACGCTTAAGAATCATAGTTTTGCGCTCAGATTAAGTCAGCAAAAATAAATTTTAATGTTGACCTTGAAATTCAAGATGAAGGTTGAATGCCTAATTAATCTCGTATAAAGAATTAAATTGTATTATTAAATAGCTCGAATACAAATCATACTATTAAACGTAGTTTTTTCCCCATTCTACCTCTATAGTCAGCTGTTCTGTTCTGCATTTATACTTCAGTCGGTGAGTAGCCGAGGTAAAGTTTGGTGTGTCAGCGCCACTGTAAATTAGAATACGTTTGTTAGCAGACACGGCTGGAAGGTTTAGCGAGGTATCTCATGCAGCAGCTATATTGAAGTATTTGCTGTAGTAAAAGCTTTCAATGATGATGCGCACGAAAAGAAAGTCAACCTTAGTACAAAAACAAATTTTAGTGTTGACCTTGAAATTCAAGGTGAAGGTTGAATGCATAATTAATCTCATATAAAGAATTAAATTGCATTATTAAATAGCTCGAATACAAATCATAATATTACACGTAGTTTTTTCCCCATTCTACCTCTATAGTCAGCTGTTCTGTTCTGCATTTATACTTCAGTCGGTGAGCAGCTGAGGTAAAGTTTGGTGTGTCAGCGCCACTGTAAATTAGAATACGTTTGTTAGCAGACATGGCTGGAAGCTTTAGCGAGGTATCTCATGCAGCAGCTATATTGAAGTATTTGCTGTAGTGAAAGCTTACAATGATGATGCGCATGAAAAGAAAGTCAACCTTAGTATTGGTGGTGAGTATTTATAGTGAAAGGACAGTACGACCAAGATTCTTGCTTACTTTGAATTTTATTGAGTTTTGTATCGCCAGCATCACTATCATTATCATACTCATAGTATATCTATGCAAGACTGTGAGTAAGAGTGACGTGTCTTCTATGCATTAGGCATATGGTATTTGGAATAATAGGCACAGGCATATTGGCCGTAAGTCCGTAACTGACTGTGGCAAAAACTTGTGGTTTATAGTTTTTTAAGTTAGCAGTTTTGCTTTATTTCACAAATTCACAGTTAAATTTATTCAAAATCCTGGGCATTTCTGCATTTGTAAAGTTCCCAACAAATTGACAACTTGACAAGCATAGTTATCCAATTGACTTGTATTTCAGTTTTTGTAGTCTTGTACTTTGTGTTAATTATGTTTAGTAGTATGCACTCAGGGCTGAGCGCTAAGTATTTATTCCTCGATAAAAAGCATCAATCAAATTTTTCATTGACCAGGATCTTAAAGACACAAATTCACGATGAGTTCGCCAGGGTCGCCGACCATGGAGGCCGAAGTTCACTTCGTGCGGAGCTCAAAGGACGAAAAATGGGCCATGTATCATTGATACCTGGGGCGAGTGCAGTTACTTTTCTTCCATACACACGGAAATGTAAAGAAAATCACGCTGCATTTTTTTATTTCGGTCATGATAAAGCACCGCAAAAACCCTTCATCTGGGGATTGACCAGAATAAGCTTCATTTCTGATCGTAAATAATGCATCCTATTTATTTTACACCCTTGTCATGTTAAAAAATTCCACATTGATGGCTGTAAACTCAATTATATCCTGTCATTGATGAAGAGTCGAGTAATTGCGTCGTGCCATTGTTATACGTGTCAATCATGCAGTTATGTCTTTGATGCGTGCATGCTGTTTAAACAAACTACAGGAGTAACATATAGGAGATCAAAGCCTATCAGTATTCCTAAATCTGTTTTTGAATTTAACTGAAATCGATTGATAAAGAAAGCGTTAATTATCTTTCTTTTAATTTAACATTTTTGAATCGCAATGAAATGTCAATGTTTTGAATTGAAAATTCAAAGGCCAAAATTGGGAAGAAATTGTAATTGTGAGGTAAAATAACCAAATACTGTTCAAATTATGGTTTTCTTATTCTCTGAATTTTCAGGAGGGACGGCGTGTAGGTACAAATTTATTCTCTTAACTGGTATTTAAATCGATTGCCATGAATCAAGCGAGTTGATTAACGAATAATAACGTTGATTGATTACTCACACACACGAAAATATAAAGAAATTTTTGTAGTTTTAAGCCTGGTTGTTGTGAACGACCGAACAACATAAAACATCCTTATCCTATAAAGACTTTTCCATTAGTATGTTAATGATAACTTGTATCTGGAAGGTGATGTACATTGCATGTCATTATTTACTCAATAAATTAAGGGTGAAGATTAAGGGCATAAATAATAACTAAATGAATTAGCAACACAAAATTAACTGATAAAGAGCTGCAAGGGTATTTTGAGAACTGTCTTGATTCAAAGAACCAAATGGGTACTAAGAACTGCATTGATACTAAAAACTAAACGGGTAATGATAAATACATGGGTATTAAAACCACACGAGGGAGAAGAACTACATGGGTACCAATAATTGCTTGGGCACTATGAGCTACCTGGGTACTAAGAACTACATGGGAAATAAAAACTGCATGGATACTGAGGACTACATGGGTCCTTAATTAGAACTACAAAATTTTAAAGTAAATAAAAATTAGTTATTTACTTTATATGTTTTACCTTCCCTACAGGGATGTCTACTTTAATCTACCAATCTCAAAAATTATCCACATATACATATAAAAATCAGTCTTTTATTTGTATATATATGTGGATTATTTTTGAGATTGGTAGATTAAAGTAGACATCCATTTAGGGAAGGTGAAACATAAAAATAACTGTGAGCAAACTGAAACATGAAAAAATACCTGTAACTGGTAACAACTTGAACGAGTAACAACAAACATGTTGACACCAGTAACAGGCTGAGGGTGACAACATTACACCGAAATCTTTCGTACAGTTTTATTCTGTAATTTATTTTATGTATGTTTTAATATGTATCATGCTGGTTTTTAAATAATATTTAATACTATTAAGTAAAATCTAAAGGCTTTATCAATAAATGTAGCGGTAGCGCTGTAGCGTCAAAACCTCGTATTGCTACTTAAATATGTAGCGGGCGCTACCGCTACAATTGCTTAAATGTAGCGCAAACTAGTACAGGTTAGACCGCTACCGCTACATGTAGCGCGCTACTGCCCACCTCTGCAAGTTAAGGGGCAGTTATTTACTGACCATTTCAGGTATTGAGTTACTTGCTTGTGTTTATACATCGAAAGCCTGTTGCATGCACTTGGCGGGCGAATATGCTAATTTGTACCATTATGTTAGAAAAGGGCAATAGTGTCGAAAAGTTGCTCCGTTTTCGTATTCTAATCAGTATGTAGGAGCGATGTAATTTTCTTCAACAATGCAAATGCATGATAGTTTTTTTTTTGTTTATTAAACCTTAATTTTCTCAAATTTTGTTGGGATACGTGCGGCACGCAGAGCGAAAAACTCGGGCGCTTTGACTTTCATCAAGGGCGCGCAATATCTTCTATTTTATTTATTATTATTATTATTTTTATTACATTTTCTTAGTTTCGCTTCGTGTCTGTCTGTCATCAAAAATTCAAACCATAATTTAGAGCACTTCTGAAGATCCTAGCATTTCTGAAGATCCTTTTTTTTTTCAAACATCTAGAGTTGCCAACCCTGGAAAATGATTGAAATTGCTAAAATTGCTAAACTAAAAAGTAGAAAATAAATAAATATAAAAAAACATTTTTAAAAATCACGTTTTTCTGGTGGTTACAAAACTAAAAACAATGAAATAAAACAAATAAAAAACTTAAAAAAACACGTTTTCTCAACGAACAAAAAAGAAAAACATTAACTTGTACATAACATTAAAGTTTGTAGAATGTTATGTAAAGTTATGTAAGAGTTAATGTTTTTCTTATTTGTCCGTTAAGAAAACGTGTTTTCAAAAGTTCTTTTATTTGTTTTATTTCATTGTTTTTAGTTTTCTAACTACCAGAAAAATGTGTTTTTTAAAAATGTATTTATATTTAATCATTTTCTCGCGATTTGTTTACGCACTGGAATTTCCAACGAAATTGAATTCTTTGGGGAACTCTCGAAAATTTATTCAACTTTATCACAGAAGATGAATGATTGCTGTCGGGTTTGTTTATAAAGGCAGGGTGGCCCAGTGGTTACAGTTCAGAGTACCAGGATTGGCGCAGAGAGGCGCGGGTTCGATCCCAGCTCCGTGCGCCAGTTTCTGGTCAGAATCGGCGAGGAGGCCGGGCGGTTAAGCAAAGCAGAATTGTAGCCGTGAGTTGCGAGTTCGAGACTGCAGCAAGCTGTAAATGTACTCCGATGTTAAGAATCGGCGACAGGCCTACGGCCTAATAAACGTTGAAACCGCTATTTTATTATTATGGGTGTGCAGGAGTTCGCGCTAGCAAAGGTATCAAAAAATCCCTATTGAGAATCGATTAAACCCACTCTCCTGAAATTATTACAGCCAATGCGCCTGCGCAAAATCAACATATTCATAAAATTTGGTGAAGATTCAAGTTCGTTTGCCGCAGTTATCGGCTAATATACCTAATTCAAAAAACTACTAAGCCCGCTTACCTGAAATTATTACTGCCATTAAACAGGTGTAAAAATAAAATTTTTCTCGTGTTCGGTGTTGATGGAAAATGAGTACTAAGAGATGACTTAGCTAACTTGCCTGAAAATGTATCAAATCTGTTAGCACGAAATGTTCAATTTTGTTTTAGTCCGATTTAATGATTTACGAAAATATCTGGCAGATTATTAACTACGTTCTTTAACCTCTTGTCACGTCTACATATTCAGACCGTTGCAGTGTATGTATAAAGAATTCAATGGAAATTATTCTGGGAAGTACTGTAATAGCTCGAATAGTTTAGGCATTGTTACCAATCATTTTTGTACAGGATTCCCATCAAAATTTATTCATTACTTTCCATTTAATGAGCTTTTAATATTTTCGTTGTTTCTGTTCCACGTATAATGACTAATATATTATAATGTTGTAATTACAAGTAATGTTGCAATTGCATGTTGTGAAGAATTTCGTAACGAGAATCTTCTTTGGGTGGAATAATTTGACACGCGTGGAGTTGGTTGGTTGGTAGATCGAAAGGCATCTGTCAGGAAGTAGTATTAGTTTATTATTTAAACAACTTCCTGATAGATGCCTTTCGATCTACCAACGTCATCTGAAGAATTGTCCGACTCTTTGATAATTTAAATCAACAAATTCTCTGGTCATTAATCGCACGCGTATAAATATACACAATATTCGCACAAACATAAGTCACGTAAGACAGCCTAGGATATAGTGGCTAGACTTACCAAATTATTGAGGTAAAGCTCGGTTTGTCTTACTAGCAAAAGCTTTCATCGTATAATGGCGGCCTATGCTAACCGCAACGCCCTAGTAAGCTACGCGTGCTGGAGAATAGGACGAATCTAAAGTTGTATATCAAGCGCACATTAGAAAACCGTTCACACATGTACTGTTGCAATTACAGGTACTGTTGCAATTACAGGTACTGTTGCAATTACAGGTACTGTTGCAATTACAAGTACTGTTGCAATTACAAGTACTGTTGCAATTACAGGTACTAAACTCAGTACTCACTGCAGTGAGTGACAGAGAGCGCATTTTCTCGCCGACGAAAACTTGAAGTCACGGACGGACAGACGGACGTGACGAGCATAATAGAGCATTTTTCCATAAATGAGAAGATGCGCTAAAAATTGTTGCTGTGTCGATTTAACCTAATTAGTTTGCATAATTAAATAAATTAGCTGATGCATTTCGGTTGAACATGCAGGGAAGGCTTTTCTTTACAACACTTCTCTTTAACTTCACTTCTTGATGTTTACTTGTTTGTCTGCTACAAATCTTATCATCGATATTTAACGCACTTCTACCTCTCCAATCAATCTGTAATTGGGCACACTTGCGTAAAGTTGGAGACAATGCACGAATCAATTTACAAAATAAATAATTTTGGATTTATAAACATTTTAATATCAAAAAAATTGAAAAATAATTTTGTCTGCTACAAATCTTTTAATCGACATTTAACACACTTCTGCCTGTATAATCGATCTGAAAATTTGCACGTTTGCGCAAAATCGAAGACAATGCATGAATCAATTGGCACAATAAATATTTCCAAAATAAAATATTTCTATATACAATAAAATTTAATAATTACTTTTTTTCAATATTTGGAAATAATATTAAAAATTCATTGTACAGGGTGTACCAGAATTAACTGACCCTTTTAATTTGTTAATAAATAAAAAACTAAGAACGTTATGAAGTTGAAACTTGTTTTATTTAAAAGAAGAACATTTTTGAGGTAATATTGTATCATTGTTACGTCATTATCCTGTATAGCTTGCTAAATTTATGTTTAATTATCAAGCCTTAAATTTTCATCATGGTTCGCTACAGCAAAGAAGAAAGAACAAAAATTATCGCTCCAGTCAATAACGATGTCAATAACAGAAGTTCAACGTGATTACAGGATCCATTTCAAAACAAGGATCCTTCAAAAAACACAATTTAATCTCTTTATCGAAAATTTGCGGATATAAAAAATTTGCACTCTTGCCAGAAACACCAATGAAGGTTATGAAAGCAACGAAGAGAAGAGCCCTATTTTGTCAAAACAATTGTGGTAGGCATTTAAAAGATATTATATTTAAAAACTAGGATACAATATTACCATAAAAATGTTCTTCTTTTAAATAAAACAAGTTTCAACTTCAAAACGTTCTTGGTTTTTTATTTATTAACAAATTAAAAGTGTCAGTTAATTCTGGTACACCCTGTGTGTACCAGAATTATGTGTGTAACATCAGAGACACTGGATTCTTTGTAAGCGTTGCCTTTCAAAAATAATTTTTAAACGCATATTATTGGTCATTCGGCCGCTCAGGACGTCAACGACTCGCAAGCTGCCATGCCATGGAGCTTTGAGCCTCCACTTCATCGTTGCCGCTCAGATTGGTTGCCGCACTCGGACCTCCGCCAACTCTAAATCAATGTTTCAGCTCAGCAGATAGTGCGATTCGCGAGTAAACAATCAGAGAAAATTAATATATCTATGTTTTTGACGTTTGGAATGTCCATAATCTAGATCGCGGCGTATGTTTTAGGAAACACTTGTAAAACATCATGTGTTGAAAGAAGGTCTGAAACATCGCACACGAGGTTATCGTATGCTGCTTTAACCTGAGGCCGTTAGCTTTTAGCAAAAATTAATTGACTCAAACTGCTTCGATGCAACAACTCCCATAAATCCAACTAACGCTATTTATAGATGATTTGTGCATTTGTGAATTTATCTTACTACGAGTTATTTCATTTAGATCTGCCTGTAGCCAGTTAGAACAACATTTATATCTAGACGTGATATTTTGTCTTGACAGTTGAATTACTGTCATTTAATTGAATGTTGAAATTTATCAATTAACATGTTGTAAAATTATATTAAGTATTAAATCTCCGATAGAGGCCATGATTGTTATCGTATTACAAATAATTCAGGACATTGAATTTCATTCCTTACGGTTACTGATGGTTCGGCGGACAAAACTGGACGACCAAAGACAATGAACAGTTTGCTTTGGAGTTTAGCAATCCGCTGGCTTTACGCTACTTTCAGTGACCAGATCATGTCACCGCTCAAGCTACTGCTTGATTGTAGGGGAAATTCATCGGGCATGACAACAGCGGCCAATCTTCATTGGTCAGCAGCGCCACGTCATCGGCTACATAGCTAATTACCAGCCGCAGGTTTCGGTTATTGCTCATTGTCTCATTAGAACTCGTGGGAGGTGGATAGAGAGCTGCTAGTCCTCCACCTTCGGTAAGTCCTACTTTCGATTCCTAGTAGTTTACCTGCCTTACTCGTCGTTGTCAATATATCCTGTTAGATGATCACTTATGTAACTACGATCAATACTTGGTTCACTTGTAATCGCCTTGGCTCCTCTTCTCATGCCTTCCATTTAAGCCCGGATATGTTCAGACCGGCGATTGCTAACCCATGCATTCTATGACAGATAGACCCACTGACTGGCCACCAGAGGGCTACTCAGCCACGAGTAAACGTACCGGCTCCTCATCTTCATCATCCTCCTAACTGCTTGCTGGGCCGTACCTGCTTCCTGGGCCGTACCTGCTTCCTGGGCCGTACCTGCTTCCTGGGCCGTACCTGCATCCCGAATCTTTACCTGCATCTAGGCCTTCCCTTAGTTTACCAAACATTAAGTATATGTTTAAGAGTCTATCGCGTTTCTGTCACCTCCCTTGGCAAGGTTTGGTTGCGCTCGAGCGGCTGGACTAACTCTGGCACCCTAAATTGGGATCTTCCTTTACATTGACGCATGCGGTACAAGCCGTTCTTTTATTTAGCAAAGTGAATAACCCAATTTATTACGGCTCTTTACATGCAATTAACTTCTGTAAATATGACGCACATTTTCCAGGCTGCTTCTCCTAATGCCTTACCGAGTTCGTCTTGTAAGTTCGAGTTCGATCATAGCTAGATTTTTTATTTTAAGTTGGTTTGATAAAATTTTGTTTGTTCTACATTATTATAAATTATTATTAGTGCGTCTACATACATTTTGTGATTGTTTTCCGTGAGAATATTGTGCAAGGGTAAAATAAATACTTTGAAAGAAATCCAATGAATGAAATCCAATTTCGTATGCGTTTGGATGAAATCAAATTCCGTTTTCAATAGTTATCGATCAATTCAGAAACGACTTATCCCGGTATGCCTGAATTCAAAACAGCAACTATGCAGGCGTAAATATAAAATATTTTTCTGGTTTAGTTTAAAACCAAGTTCATCGCCATTCGCCAGCGAGTGTAACATCATGTCTGAATTAATTATACCCACTGTGCAGTTGTAAGGTTGTCATATTTATCGAGATTTGTAACTATACATATGCGGAAATTAAGAGTTAATCACGTAATTCAAGAACGACTTGACACACATGGCTGAAATTATTACATCCACTGCGCTGGTGTAAAAGATACAGATTTCAAATGCTTCGTGAATTTTTGTATGTATTTGTTGCATTAATCGATTAATTGCCTTATTCAAGAACAACTGAATGCACATACCTGAAAATTTTTCAGCCACTTCGCAAGGATTAAATAATTACATTTCTCAAGATTGATGGAGACCTATTTGCGGCAGTTACCGGTTAATTACCTAATTTAAACCGATTTACCCACATATCTGAAATGATCAAAACTAATGCACAGTTGTAAAATTTACGTATTCTTCAAGTTTAGTAGACTTTCAACTTCATTTGCAGAAGTTTCCAGTAATGAGCTACAGTGCGGAAAATAAGTATTTAGTCAGTCCCCGATTGTGCAAGTTCTCACACTTAAAATGAAGAGAGAGGCCAGCAATTGACATCATAAGTAGACCTCAACAATGAGAGACAAAATGTGACAAAAATCGAGAAAATAATTTTGTCGGACTTTTATAGACGTTATTTGAAAATGATGGTGGAAAATAAGCATTTGGTTACCTACAAATAATCAAGATTTCAGGCTGTCACAGGCCTGTAACTTCTTTTTTTAAAGTGACTTCACTTTCCCCCATTCATTGCCTGCATTAACGGAACCTGTTTGAAGTCGTTAACTGAATAAAAGACACCTTCCAACAACCTCAAACAGTCACTCGAAGCTCCATTATGGTGAAGACGAAAGACTTGTCGGAGGACACCAGAAATCGAATTATAGACCTGCACCAGGCTGGGAAGACAGAATCTGCAGGAGGCAAGCAGCTTGGTGTGAAGAAATCTACTATATGGGAGCAATAATTAGAAAATGGAAGACCTACAAGACCACTACTAATCTCCATCGATCTGGGTCTCCACGCGAGGGATCAGCCCGTGGGATCAAAACAATCACAATAACGGTGAGGAAAAATCCCAGAACCACAAGGGGGATCTAGTGAATGACCTGCAGAATGCTGGGACCAACGTTACAAAGGCTACCATCAGCAACACATTACGACGCCAGGGACTGAGATCTTGCAGTGCCAGACGTGCCCCCCAGCTTAAGCCAGTCCATATCCAGGCACGTCTGAAGTTTGCTAGAGAGCAGTTGGATATTCCAGAAGAGTATTGGAAGAATGTCACATGGTCAGATGGAACCAAAGTAGGACTATTTGGTAAAAACACAACTCGTCGTCTTTGGAGGGAAGTGAGTGCGGAGTTTCATCCAAAGAACATCATGCCAACTGTGAAGCATGGGGCTGTTTGGGGCCTGGTCCCTTTGGGCTGTTTTTCTGCAAAGGGACCAGGACGGCTGGTCCGTGTACACGAAAGAATAATTAAATATAAAAACATTTTTAAAAACAATTTTTTCTGGTGTTTACAAAACTAAAAATAATGAAATAAAACAGATAAAAAAACTTTTAAAAACCACGTTTTCTTAACAGACAAAAAAAACATCAACTCTTATATAACATTAAAGTTATGTAAAATGTTATGTAAGAATAAATGTTTTTTTTTGTCCGTTAAGAAAACGTGTTTTTTTAAAGTTTTTTTTTATTTGTTTTATTTCATTATTTTTAGTTTTGTAAACACCGGAAAAACGTGGTTTTTAAAAATGTTTTTCATATTTAATTATTTTCTACTTATTAGATTAATAATTTTAGCAATTCAAATCAATTTCCTGGGTTGGCAAGTGTGGATGTTCGCCAAAAAACCTCGATTCCAACCGTAAATTTTTATTTTTTTTTATTCTCTTAAATTAAAAAAAAATTCAAATTATTATTTCTGATGATCAAATCTTGAATTGTTAGGCGGCATAAGCATGCATGCCAAACTTCAAGTTTCTAAAATCTTCAGAAGTGCTCTAAATTAAGGTGTGAATTTTTGATGACAGACAGACACGAAACGAAACCAAGAAAAACGTGGTAATAAACTGGGCAATGTATTGCGAGATTTTGGAAGTTCGCAAAATTATCAAGATTTTATCTCTACTTTGATATCAATTTGCATTCATTATCAACTATGGAGCCAAACCAATTTTTTCGAATCACTGTTAAGTGGACCACGTATACTACGCATCTCAGTAGTCCACGCTATGGATATGGGTGCGGTAAAGAAGATTTGACACGTCGCAGTTGCTCGCGGTAAAGAAGATTTGACACGTCGCAGTTGCTCGCGGTAAAGAAGATTTGACACGTCGCAGTTGCTTGCGGTAAAGAAGATTTGACACGTCGCAGTTGCTCGCGGTAAATAAGATTGGACATGTCGCAATTGCTGTGTTCCACTTTAGTTAAGTGAGTCTCTTAAACCTCAGTTATGTGGTCTAAGAATACGCGTTGTCCTTGTCCAGAATACACGGCACACATATTACCGGATCCGGTATAACCGGATCGACCCATATTCCAGTTTACGAAGGTCGTCTCCGAACATGCCTTGGGGCCTAAGATATCGGAAAAAACTGACCGAATGTTGTGTTTTTTTTCAACACAACAGTGTGCGCTTGATCTTAGGTACATTAAGTACAGACTGCAATCGTGTAGCGACGTGTACGTCACTACACGACGACTGCATCGACTACAGACTGCATCGTGTTATACCTTTAAAATCGTCGTATTTTAAACGTACAAAGATTGTTCATCTGACTTTGCTGCTACCTAATTTCTGAAGTGCATGTAGCTGAAAGTTTATATAAAAATAAAAACAATAATACATTTTAATCTATATTATAATAGTAGTCTATTAATGTTCTAAATTATTCAGATGGAAAAAGTTAAAAATCACCGCAGCGATAGTAAAGGATATAATTGTAAACCATGATCGTATATCGAAAATCACGTTTTCTTTAAGTCGGATCCGAAGACGCTTGAACAGACGGATATGCATAAGTTCCTGTGCATGTCAATCCTAAACACAAATATATGTATGAATCGCCGCATGTACTTGGTTTGGATATAAGATGAATTAAGTCGTGCCCAACACGCTGCTCCCAAAAATATGCTGTATGGGCAATTTGCATTGAATAATTCTTCTATAGTGAAGAAATTACAACACGATTTCTCACCAAACCTTTGTGAGCGTAAAATGCTTGATCAGACATTCTTCTACATACATTGTCAACTTATGTTATGCCTTTTTCAAATGCGCAATTTTAATTTCTCTCAAAACCTGGGATAAATGCCAGAAAAATAACATGAGAAATTTGGAATTTCAAGGAACAAGTTTGCCAAATAATATCATTCCCAATTTTACATAAATTTTTGGTCCTCCGAATGCGTTTGGTTTCCTAGCGTTCAGTCGTAAAATAATGCGAAAAGAATAGTTTTACTACTTCAGTTTAATTGTCATAAAAAACAATATTCTGTCGACTAGACAGCACGCAATTCACAAACTACTGACAACGCCTGCGTGTAAATAAAATTTAAACCTGTTATAGCGAGCTCACGAGACTCGGGGATCGATCAAGCAGAATTTCGTATTTTTGAATTGATGCGTCGCGATAATTCGACACAACTACTCCAGGCAACCTTGAGGGCAGAGCTGGGCAGCGCTACTTTGAAATGTAACGCCGCTACCGCTACATGCTCTAAATGTAGCGGGCGCTACCGCTACCGCTACGCCCACTAGATTTTAACGGGCGCTACCGCTACAGTAAAATGTAGCGCCGCTACAATGGCCAAAATTATTGGAAATCTCTAAATATTTATTGTTCTGCTATTGGGGTTTACTCATAAACATTTTATGGTAATATAACATTTTCAAAACATATCAATGCAACTTTATTGCAATTAACCTAACCAAACTAGTACTGGTTAGATACAGTAAATAAAAATTAGTTATTTACTTTATATGTTTTACCTTCCCTACAGGGATGTCTACTTTAATCTACCAATCTCAAAAATTATCCACATATACATATAAAAATCAGTCTTTTATTTGTATATATATGTGGATTATTTTTGAGATTGGTAGATTAAAGTAGACATCCATTTAGGGAAGGTGAAACATAAAAATAACTGTGAGCAAACTGAAACATGAAAAAATACCTGTAACTGGTAACAACTTGAACGAGTAACAACAAACATGTTGACACCAGTAACAGGCTGAGGGTGACAACATTACACCGAAATCTTTCGTACAGTTTTATTCTGTAATTTATTTTATGTATGTTTTAATATGTATCATGCTGGTTTTTAAATAATATTTAATACTATTAAGTAAAATCTAAAGGCTTTATCAATAAATGTAGCGGTAGCGCTGTAGCGTCAAAACCTCGTATTGCTACTTAAATATGTAGCGGGCGCTACCGCTACAATTGCTTAAATGTAGCGCAAACTAGTACAGGTTAGACCGCTACCGCTACATGTAGCGCGCTACTGCCCACCTCTGCAAGTTAAGGGGCAGTTATTTACTGACCATTTCAGGTATTGAGTTACTTGCTTGTGTTTATACATCGAAAGCCTGTTGCATGCACTTGGCGGGCGAATATGCTAATTTGTACCATTATGTTAGAAAAGGGCAATAGTGTCGAAAAGTTGCTCCGTTTTCGTATTCTAATCAGTATGTAGGAGCGATGTAATTTTCTTCAACAATGCAAATGCATGATAGTTTTTTTTTTGTTTATTAAACCTTAATTTTCTCAAATTTTGTTGGGATACGTGCGGCACGCAGAGCGAAAAACTCGGGCGCTTTGACTTTCATCAAGGGCGCGCAATATCTTCTATTTTATTTATTATTATTATTATTTTTATTACATTTTCTTAGTTTCGCTTCGTGTCTGTCTGTCATCAAAAATTCAAACCATAATTTAGAGCACTTCTGAAGATCCTAGCATTTCTGGAGATCCTTTTTTTAAAACATCTAGAGTTGCCAACCCTGGAAAATGATTGAGAGAGGCGCGGGTTCGATCCCAGCTCCGTGCGCCAGTTTCTGGTCAGAATCGGCGAGGAGGCCGGGCGGTTAAGCATAGCAGAATTGGAGCAGTGAGTTGTGAGTTCGAGACTGCAACAAGCAGTAAATTTACTCCGATGTTAAGAATCGGCGACAGGCCTACGGCCTAATAAACGTTGAAACCGCTGTATTATTATTATGGGTGTGCAGGAGTTTGCGCCAGCAAAGGTATCAAGAAATCCCTATTGAGAATCGATTAAACCCACTCTCCTGAAATTATTACAGCCAATGCGCCTGCGTTAAATTAACATATTCATCAAATTTGGTGAAGATTCAAGTTCGTTTGCCATTAAGCAGGTGTAAAATTAACATTTTTCTCGTGTTCGGTGTTGATGGCAAAATTAGTACTAAGAGTTGACGTGACTAGCTTGCCTGAAAATGTATCAAATCTGTTAGCACGAAATGTTCAATTTTGTTTTAGTCCGATTTAATGATTTACGAACATATCTGGCAGATTATTAACTACGTTCTTTAACATCTTGTCACGTCTACATATTCAGACCGTTTCAGTGTAATAGTTTAATAGTTTAAGCATTGTTACCAATCATTTTTGTGCAGGATTCCCATCAAAATTTATTCATTACTTTCCATTTAATGAGCTTTTAATATTTTCGTTGTTTCTGTTCCACGTATAATGACTAATATATTATATATTATTAGTGTATAGGTACCGCAGCAAAACCATCCGTGCAGCAGGAATTGTATGCAACGAACATGATCTTGGTGAGAACAGTAAAGTATAAATAATTAATTTAAAAGTAATGCTCAGTATAATTCTCATTCATTGAGCACTTCAGCATGGTCATTGCTGAGACGGCTTAGGTTCAACTGATGCATACGGCCTATGCAGTAACCCCTGTCTATGATATACGTAGACATTGTGGCGTGACTGACTTCAGTGCTTGCAAATTTCATAACATCCCGATTCTGTCGTACGGTGAGCTTATTGTAAAAATCTTATGAACTTCTATTATTTCCGCAATATCTTCGATTCGAGGATCGCTGTCGCCCCGCATTGACTCTCCTTTGTATTCCATCCTTCATAATTCACTCCTTAATGCCAACGTTATTCCTATTTGACCACCGCGACATTACCAGGAATTATTCAACAATTGAATATGGTGAGTTGAAGCATTAAGCCAGTCCACACATTGGACTGAAATGAACTGAAGTGACGTTTTTACAGTCACTTGAAGGTACACCGTTACTGTGATCAGACAAAGGGGTGCCTGTTGATGTTCGTTTCAAAATGTTTGTGAATAAAAATATGTTGTGTTTGTGTTTCAAAATGTTTGTGAATGTATAAATAAACAAAATGTTTGTTGTGTTTCAAAATGTTTGTGAAATATATAAGTGTTTGTGTTTTAAAAATTATGTATTATCTTCATTTCATCTGACTTCAAAATAAGTTGTATGAATACTTGATATAAAGAAAGGAACAAAATCTAATACGATTGTGTTAAATCCAGGCTAACTAGTGTGCGTTTTTCTTCACTGTAATTATGACTGAAGGTACTAATTTACAATGGAATTCTATTGTGTGAAATATCGAGCAACAGCCCGGTCAGAAAAAGTTAATAGCCACAATTGGCCCTCGCTCTTTCACCGACTGCAACCAGGCCGTTGTCTGTAAAGTGCCCTCGCCTTGCGTGGAGCTTCTTAGGTAAGTGCGGAGCGAAAGCTCATTGTATTAACTATTGTAAGATATCCCGTGGTGTTGTAGTCGACTATGTGTTTTGTTACGAAAAGGCTTAGTATGTGAAGCTTCTAATATTTTAGTGAATAAATTAATGGCATTTAACTACATTATACCGTTTTGAACAGGTTTATAATGCCAATTACGTAAGGTTCTAACGAGCAGAATAATAAAATCAGCCAGTTGATGTTGTTACGAATAGGCCTATATAAATCAACTAGATGTTGCGCACAGGATATAATCAACTAAATAAATGAAGAAAATTATATCTTGTCTGAATTTTTTGACGCGCATCCATGTTTTGGAAAATATTCCGATTTTCCAAAACATAATTATAATAATTGTGAATTCATAATTATAATTTTTTTAAGTTGCTTTTCTTTCTTCAGGTTCAGGTGATTGTGTTCCTAATAAGTCATAAACCTGCTATAAAATCAGAATAATGTCAACAATATTTATATTGCTACAACCAAACAAAATATACTTATTTCCGAAGTACATGGAGCGGGAAATTAATTATTAATTGAATTATTTTTGAGGATATAACTCTTTGTTTTCTTCTTTCATTCAGGATCTTGAAGACACAAATTCACGATGAGTTCGCCAGAGTCGGCGACCATGGAGGCCGAAGTTCACTTCGTGCGGAGCTCAAAGGACGAGAAATGGGCCATGTATCATGGATACCTGTGGTGAGTGCAGTCACTTGTCTTACACACACACACGGAAATGTAAAGAAAATTTACGAGTTATTTTATTGTATTTCGGGCATCATAAACCACCGTAAAAACCCTTCATCTGTGGATTTACCAGCATGAGCTTCATATCTTATCGTCAACCCTGATGGAACCTATTGATTTTACAACCTTGTCACGTTAAAAATTTTTCAATTAATGTATGTATACTCCATTAAATCCTGTCACTGATGCAAAGTCGAGTAATTGCGTCGTGCCATCGTTCTGCTTGTCAATCAATTATGTCTTCACTGCGCGTTGTTTAAACAAACTGCATGAGTAAAATAGGAGATCGAAGAGTACAAGTATTCTTAAATCTGTTCTTGAAATTAAATGAGATCGATTAATGAAGAAAGCATTAATTATCATTTTTTAAATCAAAATTTTTGAGTCGTAATGATATGTCAAAGATGTTTTGAATTTAAAAATTCAGTCGCAAATTTTCAGAAAGAATTGCAATTGTGAAGTAGAATAACCGAACACTGTTTGAATTTTGATTTTATTATTATCTGAATTTTCAGAATATGAGGCGTGTAGGTACAAATTTATTCTCTCGACCGGTATTTAAGATCGATTGCCGTGAATCAAGGAGTGTTGATTAACAAAGAAATGGATAGAGCCGCGTGGAAATTTTTTGTACCCCGTAATCATGGCTCGACAGGACAAAAGACCGCAGTATAAATATACTATAAACGGTGTACAGTAAAAGGCAAACAAACGGTCAAAAGGAAAACCTCAACCCCCCGAAGAACAACGAAGCCAAAAACAAAAGTTTTTCCGCAAAGGAAAACCGACAAAAAATGGGGTTAACCGCAACCAAAAGCCAAGGTTTTTTATTATTTATCATGAAAATCCCGTAGTGATTGGCTGGAAATATCCAATCCTGTAAACACGTACTATTTTTTGACGATTTATACTATTGATATTGATAAATTTAAACTCAATTTTACTCCCATAATGAAAATATTTCACTCATATTAACTCGGGTACCTCAATAATTTGATGCAAGAAATAAAACTCGCGACCCAAAACTCTACAAATGATCTGAAGGCTAAAACTCTCGTATTGATGCATCAATGAATTAGGAGCTTCATAAATTGCTGGATTTACTCAAATAATTATATCCTCTGATGCTTGGCGAACATTTAATATACACGCGACATAATCAGTGAGGTGTGATACGAGGAATTTAGTGAAGGCCCAATATCATGTTTTTAATAATTTTTTAATATAGTATCCGGAACACTGGAGACAATTAATAAACGAAACTGTGATAAACCATGGACCTTATTACATTTGCGTAGATTTACTCAATTAATTATATCCTCTGATGCTTGGCGAACATTTAATACGCGCGACATAATCAGTGAGGTGTGATACGAGGAATTTAGTGAAGGCCCAATATCATGTTTTTAATAATTTTTAATATAGTATCCGGAACAGTAGAGATAACAAACAAACTGGGGCAAACTATGGATCTAATTTCATTTGCGTTAATATATTATTAACGGAAAGGAAAGATTTATAAAGTAACGTAGTGCTAAGACTGCGTTAAGACTAAGCAGGGATCTCAAGACACGGTCTTGAGATCCCTGTACTTCTGAATATTTCTTTTTGGCTTTCAGTAATTTATAGCGATATAAGGATTTATTTGCCTAATAGTAAACTCATTTTTCATCTATTTCACTAGCATAAATATTTCCTGTAGTAAGAATAGAAGAAGTATTTTTTAAGTATATAGTAGTTGTTTAAAGCTCATTTTTCTACAGTTCCAAAACACTATGAACAATTCCTGTTGTCAATGACAAAAACTGAATTGCGACTGCAAATCAAATGGATTTTATTTTTTTGTAATTGATTTGAAATGCGAATTTATCATTTGGAACATTATTTTGATGAAATGATACATAAAGTTTTTTGTTTTAGTCCACAAGAATATGACCATCTTATAAGAATTGGGGTTCTAGTGAATAGACTTGAACAATGGTTATGAAAAGTTAGAATTCACTTCAGTTTTTTAAGAAAATTGAATAGTCTATTCTCTTTGTTCTATCGAATATATACACGATTTAGCGACTGTAAACCTGAGCCGCAATCAATGCAAAAAAAAGTGATCACAGAAGATAGCGAAATATGCAGCCAATGTCATTCATGCACGTCGACTCGACGTTCATTGCCCCTGTCGTTTTTATTCATCTTTTTCACAGTGCATGAACTTCAAATTAAATTTGATCGTGAATTTCACCGCTAGATGCGCTAGATTTCGTGGACAACGAACGTACATAGGATATAATTGCTCAAAAACTCATCTTCAAGTTCCATTTAGTTAAAAAATATTGACACTCTTTGATGATCACTATAACAAAGAGTCCATGTTAAAAGTTTAAAAATTATAGAGATTGACGTATGTAAAGAATTGGTTTTCATAAAAACAGTTATTTGACTACAAGTGCGATCTCATGGTACAATGTCGCGAAAAATTAAATCGACTTCCTGTTATATATAATCACGAGTAACTTCACTGATTTACGATGGTTATGCTGCAGAACAGAACAGAGCCTAAAGAATGATCGTGTGTTTATTGAAAACAAACACGTATGTTTATTAATAATAAACACATAATTTAATAATCACGTCTCGCAAAGCAAATGGAGTGCACTTACAATGTCACAACAACATAGTGTGGTTGACAAGTGTGGTAGTTAAGTGTGGTTGACATCGGACAAATTATTCATGATGACATCGGACGAAGATGACATCGGGTAAATTACGGCCCCATTATCAATGCACGAAGTTAGTCGATTTTTGAAGTTCCCTTCAATTCGCTGAGCATATTGACGGGTGTATTGGCGATGGCTTGGTGCATGTTGTTCCTCAAATGAGGTAGAGTCCTTGACAAGTCATTGTAAACGATTGATACGAGATGAGCCAATAAAAAATCACAGGGAGCCAAATCGGAACTCGATCAGGATCTGAGCCGATAAGAAACCCGGCCCAAAGGATGAATACGGAACGAGTACGAAATGCTCGGTGAGTAGCGAAAATGGAACGGATGTAATAAAAGTACGCTTCGACAGCAAACGCACGCTGCTCACTTGTCCAATGCATAGTGGCAACTGACTAGGCGGGACACAAAACTTTGTGACCTTGCCTTCCATATGAAATACTTATCGTCCCTTTCCTTTAACATCTGTCTGCTTGGCGCGGAATACAAAACAATAAGTTAACGTGAATCACCTTGTATATAAGTCAACATGCTCAGATTACTGAAACCGACATTTCTGCAGGAGAAAATACGACAAATTATTAGGAAAAGCTTAAGGAAATTAGAAGTTGATTTTAAGCAGCAGCTTAACGTTCATTGCCCTGGGTTCGTATATGATCTGGAAGTGCCAGTATAGCAATCAAGCACGAATCACCGCGAGTAAACAGTGCGGCTTGGGAGTGTATAAGCGAAACTTTGCTTAGATTTCAATATACGCTAATCTTTAGCGCATATTTCAATATAAACGAAACTTATACAATATTACCAAAACTTATACAGCATATTGCAACATGAGCGAAACTTTGACACATCAAGCAATATAGTACGCGAAACTTTGCTTATCGTACAATATAAGCTAAACTTTGAGCCTATCTAGCAACATAGGCTCAAGATTCGATAGCAGTTTGCAATCTTGCCGATACTTAACATGCTTTGCCGGTATCAAGTCTATAATTTTCCGTCGTTGGATCTCTGAACCCAACACATTGATTGGCTAAGCAAACCTTCTAGTTTAATGTGAGGATTTTTTTCAAAGTTTTAAGAATGAATTCGTTCATTGGGCCGGTATTTTCTGACATTTGAGAGACAAAAAAAAATCGTTATTGCTTGTATCTAGCTCACCATACTGTGGTTTCTCGAAAACAGATAGTAGGGTTTTTACCACGTTTTTCTTAGTTCCGTTTCGTCTCTGTCTGTCATCAAAAATTCAAACCTTAATTTAGAGCACTTCTGAAGATCCTAGAAACTTGAAATTTGGCATGCAGGCTTATGCTGCCTAACAATTCAAAATTTAATTATCGGAAGTAATAAGTTTAAATTTTTTTAATCGAAAAAAACCCTAAAAATTCACGGTTGGGAATCGAGTTTTTTTTGACATCCAGAGTTGCAAACCCTGGACAATGATTTGAACTGCTAAAATTGCTAAACTAAAAAGTAGAAAATAAATAAATCTAAAAAACCACGTTTTTATATTTATTTTTTAACCACGTTTTTCTGGTGGTTACAAAACTAAAAACGATGAAATAAAATAAATAAATAAACTTTTAAAAATCACGTTTTCTTAACGGACAAAAAAGAAAAACATTAACTCTCACATAACATTAAAGTTATGTAGAATGTTATGTAATGTTATGTAAGAGTTAATGTTTTTCTTTTTTGTCCGTAAGAAAACGTGTTTTTGAAGTTTTTTTATTTGTTTTTTTTTTTATTCCACACATGAGAAGTATTTTACTCATTACATCTGCTATGTGAGTATATAAATACTGAATTTTCAGTGTTTTTTGCACCTAAAACCTAAATGATTTTATAAACTTGTTAACTTTGATTCAGTGACGAAGATTCGTGGGAACAACCGCCGTCTGACTTCGACGCGCCGGTCGAGCCAGAGACCCGCTGGACGAAGGTGAAGACCCGCACCAAAGAGTTCCTGGAAACCGTCACTTTGGATGGCATAAGCCAGACATGCGGGTAACTGGAAGCATTTTAGTTTGTTTTCTTTGCATTATTTGTTAGCCTTCAAGTGGTCAAAGTGTTGATTTTTTATGGTTGGTTTTCAAGATTTGTAGCAACAAAAGCACCTCCCAGCCCAGAAACTGTCAAAAGTTCTAGAGATTGTCAAAATAACCCACAAATTCCTTGATTATCCGACGAGTTCCAACGTGTATTGTTTTTGTTTCAGTGCCCGTCATTGGTTGCGTCGGCTGGTATGGTTGGCGTTCTTTACTTTGTGCACGGTGTATGGCCTCATGCAGTGCTACGAAGTCTACAATGAGTACATAGGGTACCCCAAAGCTGTGTCTGTTCAGGTAAGACATAAAAAGATTTATTTCAGGTTTCTTAGAAACGATATAAGACTGATTGAGCTACCTTGCAGGTCTAGTATTTTTCGGTATCCAGTTCACCAATGATGCGTAGATCAGCTTGCACGCACAGGGGTTTCACATAAAGTACGTAGAATATGCCATGAAGTAATCATAGGATCAGGTTCACTGTACAGTAAAATTGCGTTGAATTATCCTTAAAACGAAATTCTGGAGTTGTTGCCAAAATTTTTACGAAAGCAGCAGGAATCAAATTTGATCCAACATATATATCGCATAAATGTGCTCGGCTTTACTTCTATGTGTATCCTGATATGATAAATGATATGTCCTTATAATGATATGTCCTCAGTTGCAAGTTCAGAAAGTAATCTCCACGATTTTTAATACCCAAATAATGCCCAGATTAGAAAAGTATGTGATGGAATTCAAGTTTACTATTGATTATTTTATTTTAATTCTAACTACGATTGCCCAGCCGACGAACAAAAAGTTTCAGGATTTTTATCAGAGTTTAGGGTCAGGGTAATATGAATCGTTTGCAAATTGAAAGTTTTTTCTGAAACTTCATATAAACATGTTAAACACTCTATAGTGCAGGTACATTTTATTTGTATGAATTAGAAAAAATTGAATACACGTGAAATTGTTCTAAAAATCGTGATATGGGGGTCTTTGTGAAAATTTTAAACTCACAAAGTTGAATACTTAAAAACATTGAAATTAATTTTATATGTGATGCAAATTTATGATTATCGACCTAACAGCTGTTCTTTAAATTTAATTTTTACTCATTTATGGGAGGGGGAGATTTTTTTGTCCCTCCATCTCCCATAAATTTGTTACCTTATGTCTCCTTGAAAATAAATAAATAATGAAAATGACGGCAGAGAAGATTGATTTTGGCATAATGCATCGAATGAGGAAATGTCTCTCAATGCTCTAGTTCCAGAATGATAAAATTTCATTTTCAATTTTCATTTTTTATGAGAAAAAAATATCGAAACAGTGTTCAAATGTATAGAGTAAAAATTACTAGGCAATGGATCTCTAGATTTCCCAATGTCTATTACTCGTAATGAATTGCATGCTACATCTTGCAACACAGGACTCGTGCATTTAACAAGGTTGGCGTGCATATAACAATCATTATACATAAAACTTTTAAATATATTATATATACCGATTGTCGGAAATTATAAATTCACTATAACTTAGAAATTTAATGAGTCATTTCAAATTTGAAGCATAAAAATAGGATTTGCTGTGTTAGAGGCACTTAGTTTACAGCTACAAAATGAGTTCAAAATCAAAGAAACCCTCCCTTCAAGCTTCAGGTTTAGCCAGCTTCACAATCTGTACCAAGTTCAGGCCCAAACCATTACTTCCCTTTGTATGTCCATATTATATAACAGTGAAATCTTTACCTATCCTCGTTTTCGCAATCGGTCTATTCGGTCACAACTCAGACTTGAAACGAATCGGCCCTGGCTTGCCGAAAGAAAGCAATAAGAGCCTCAATTTTCATTTAACCAATTTAATTTCATTGAATGCGTATTTCAATGAGTGTACCTGCTTTGAGCACCAAAACTTAAATGTTTTTTAATCAAAATTGTATAAATAACACAAATTTTATCTCAGCTTCAAACGGAGCGCCCGGCGCAGTTTCCAGCGGTGACTCTATGCAACCTGAACCCCATCAACAACGAAGAGAAGCTCCGCAACGACTCCGTCTATGGCGCCTTCATCGACGTGCAGGAAAAGAACACAGTCACTGGTGAACACTCGATCCGCTTATGCAATTAATTATTTATTCTCATAGTGATGAATAATTTCTTTCGTTACCGAACGAAAAATGACTGTATGATTGCAATGCACAATTTTCAATAGGCCACAGCTAACATTTTTGTTTAGATTTATTACCATCTATCGAATATTTCATTCTGATCCCAAAAATTCTGAGCCCATTCTGAGCCCAAAAATTATTTACTGTTGTTTTCTGTCCGCTTACTATAAAAAATATATGAATATTTATAAATATTATTGTATTTATGTAATAATGCAATATTATTTTCCGCTACGTAGAAATATTTCGGTTTCATTTCACGCGTAGCTGAAGCGTTTTATTTTATTTTGACTGCGCAATTTTTCGAATAACTGCTGTTTGTTTTCTTCTGATATCTAATAAAATTACCGGTAAATTTTGAAATTTATCGTTTAGATAAATGCACGATTAAGTTTCTGTTAATCCAACGCTCATTCCAGGTAATGAATCCATTGTTTCTGTTATATCAACGCTCATTCCAGGTAATGAATCCATTGTTTCTGTTATATCAACGCTCATTCCAGGTGATGAATCCATTGTTTCTGTTATATCAACGCTCATTCCAGGTGATGAATCCATTGTTTCTGTTATTTCAACGCTCATTCCAGGTGATGAATCCATTGTTTCTGTTATTCCAACGATCATTCCAGTTAATGCCTCCATTCTTCCTGATATCCCAACGATCATTCCAGTTAATGCCTCCATTCTTCCTGATATCCCAACGATCATTCCAGTTAATGCNGTCTCCATACATGGAAAAGGACAAAGCCTTTCAGCGGTTGCAGTGTAGCTTCATCTACCAGTACCAAACAAAGCTTGAGGAGCAGACAAAGAAAAACTTCACTTTTGCTACGGATGTGGGCACGGTGGATTACGCTATCAGCGAACTGGTCAAAAGTGTTGGGAACATGCAGTTCTGCGCAAACGTTGGTGAGATACGTCGTACCGTCAACATTGTTTACATTCGTTGCAATTGCGACTGATGGAAATAGTAGAAATAGCAACTATAGGATGCCAATGGCAATTTAAGAAAATAGCAATTTATATCTAAACTTAGTAGAAGTAAATTTTCGTTTCTATTTTATTTGTCTTCTTCAGAATTAGTAATCAAAAGCCAAATGGCTACTCCAAATTTAAAAAAAGGCAATGCGCTAAAATTTTACTGCCTGAGAAGATTTAAAAAAAGTCACCATATTTTTACCGAAAAAGTTGCCTTAACCAGCTCAATCATTTCAAAATCAAAAATACTTAAACATGATGAAGGTGCTGGTTTTAAGAACCGTTTTCATTAAATAATTATACGGTGAATATACTTTTAATCAATTTGGCTAATAATTCGTGGACAATATTTGATTCAAGCAACCAATTAATCATAATACTGGTACCTGTTAAATGTCTCAGAGTTTCGAGGAGCTACCGTTCATAGATTTAATTTTTCATTTGCTGAGTAACTTGAACTTTTTTTATTCCCTGAGACCCAGTAGATTTCTTGCATTTTAGAACACATTATTTAGCGACACATCCCATGAAAAATTGATTCGTGCTCATATTTCAATTGATTCGGACGTTTCTTCCTATTCAAACGAGAAGAGGCGTGGAAAAATAAGTCTGTCACCATTCGTTACAACCTAGTCTGCAGAAAAGAAGTCTACGAGGATTTACTTGGGAACTACACCGATATCAACAGAGGTTGGTACATCAATCATATTTGGTTTGCATAAATTGTGATACAATTACATTACATCGAATTGCCATGTCATTCCGTTCGTGAAATTTATGCATGTCTTTCTTGGCCACGGATACTTTTTTGTAACATTGAAATATCGAAGTATGTAAATTTTAAGGGATAATTTTTGTTATATAATTAAGGACTTACATTTTTAAGTCTTCGTTCCTCATACAAAATCATTCATTCATACTAATAAGATTGATGACGCACAACAAAATAGGAAATAAGATGGAAAATGTGATGCAAAGAAGTATATCCAATTGCACATATTCCACGACGGCGTCAAATCGAAAATCTTATGAGCGAAAATCTTTTTGAAGCGCGTTAAGGATAACCACGACAAGGGTAACCAGGCACCCTATTCAAGGGCAAAACTTGGTCAGGATTACCAACACAAACGCAAAAATTGCATCGCTGTTTGAGCAATGTTTCTTCATTTGTCCGAGCGCGACTTGCATCACCGGCTATATACCCACTTTTAAGTGTTGTGCCGACAACCCTCTTCTCGCTGCCGGATTTTATAGTAAAGGCATAAATTTTATAAATTAAAAGCCAGAAATATTGCGATATTGAGAATTGAAAAAGTAATTCTGAGAAAGTAACATTTTAATGAATGAAATTCAGATAAATAATTCTTCATTTCCTCGACCTCATAAGCTTAGGTTTGCGCGATCTTATTTTCGTTGGGTTCCGGCAGTCTGCTTGCTTTTTATAATCTAAAGATCGGTCTGTCTATGTGATCGGGCGCTTCGGGATCGGGCGAGAGATTGTTTGTGAATCAGCTGGTATTTAAAATCGGGTAATCAGCCAGTATTTGGAATCGGGGGTCAAATTGCCTCTAAGTTCGGGCGATCGGACTTTCTTTTGTAAAGGGCGACCCGAACGTCTTTAGATCGTATAACTGATTGAAATTATTAAATTTTTTCCGAGATGAGTGTGGGAAGATTACTCCCGGAACCCTTTTTCGGAATGCACAATTTTCAAGAATCTATAATACTCTCCATCTTTATTCGAGACCAGTAATTGAGTTGGCCTTGATACGAATTATTTTATGATTGTTTATCAATCAATACCAAAGGAGATCGCGAGTTCGAAATTCATTTAATCAAGTAATGCAGCAGATTTGACTGGTCATGGTACTTGAGTGATTTCAGGTAGTTATGTTATAAACACTTGATTGATTTCATGTTGTTATGCTATTGACGCTCGATTGATAATATTGTATAGGTAGGCATGTTATTAACACTCGATTTATAATTGTAGGCAGTTATGTGGTGGATATTTCTTTTCATTTTATGTAGCCATTGTAACGAAACAATGGAGAAGAATAAAAAATTTTCAGTTGCACATGGAAAACAATCTTGGATTTCCATTTCTGTTAAAGTTACCCTAAAACGGGAATATTGCCTCCAAAAACTTTTTAATGCAAATATAGATGTTATAAACGATACATTAGCTCCAACAATCAACTTCATGCATGCAAATTAGTTTTGATAAAAAGATTGTAACGCGCACGTTCTGATGTTTTTTGGATTGCTGTCATTAGTGGTAAGAAGTTATGCTAATATACTAGTACAATTAGTACATCAATGAACGTATCTGGCCACCCTTTACGATAATGCTCGCATGATATATACAAATATTTATAGCCGTAATCCTTACGGAATAATCCTGACGCACACCAGAGGTAATCCATTGCGTGTCGCGTCGTGTAAAAATTCGAAAAAGTCTACGAGGATTTACTTGGGAACTACACCGATATCAACAGAGGTTGGTACATCAATCATATTTGGTTTGCATAAACTGTGATACAATTACATTGAATTGCCATGTCGTTCCGTTCGTGAAATTTATGCATGTCCTTGGCTACGGATACTTTTTTGTTACTTAGGAATACCTAAGTATGAAAATTTTAAGAGAAATTTTTTATAATTCAGAACTTACATTTTTTAAGTATTCGTTCCTCATGAAAAATCATTCATTTATACTAATAAGATTGATGACGCACTAAAAATAGGATATAAGACAGAAAATGTGATGCAATGAAGCCTTTTCAATTGCACTCATTCCACGACGACATCGAATCGAAAATCTTATGAGTGAAAATCTTTTTAAAGCGCGTTAAGGATATCCAGGCACCCTTTTCAATGGTAAAACTGGGTCAGGATTACCAACACAAGCGCAAAAAGTGCATCGCTGTTTGAGAATGTTTCTTGCAATGGGACGCAGTATAGACCCCTACATAGCCCTTACCCACAATTCAATATCTATTCCTTTCCGCTCGTAATCACGCTAGAGGGCATATTAGCCTGTGTGATTAAGTGCCTAAAGCCATAGGTGCCATTTCCTTTCCTGGAAATGAATCAATTAGCCAGATAACGTCAAGCCACCGAAGCAACAGCCGTGGGCAAATAGCCAAACTGTTGCGTGCTTGTATTAAACACAGCCTGGCGTCTTCGTGGCTTTTGAAAATAAGCGCCCGACATAACAGCGCCGTTACGTTACAGTCACTGCTTCATCGCGCTCTACTCCACAGGCAGAAGCGTAAACCACCGTCCCTATAACGCCATGCCCGGCTCTCCCCCTTCACAGCCAGCAGAAAGCTTTTCTCGTTGCCCGATCAGTAATGCGCCTGGCGCGATGGAGGGACCTAACCTAACCTAACCTGGCGCACTACTGATCAGCAATTGAAGAAAGCCTTATGGCTGCGAAGGGGGAGAGCAGGGGCATGGCGTTGTAGGGACGGCGGTTTGCGCTTCTGCCCGTGGAGTGCGGCGTGATTACGTCAGTCCTGCAAATAGCAGAGCAGGTTTACGGTGATCCGGCGTGGTCTGCGGCTAGTAAGGCTTACGGCGTGTGTAAGAAGTGATAGTAAGGGGTAAAATTCTGTGGAGTAGGACCTGTTGACAATTGACTATTTGATTCAGCAGGCTGTGGAGTAATGTAGGTGTTGCTTAAAGTTGGTGTGGTGAGATGACTCAGTTTCCTGCAGCTTCTAGGGTGTGAGCTGAGTTTAGTTATTGCATTATAGGGTAGGCGTTGGCGCTAGGGCTTGTTAATGAGCTAAATTTGTGGTGTAGGGCTGCGCTCCCAAATCCGGCAGCCAGAAGAGGGTTGTCGTGGGACGCAGTGTATAGACCCCTACATTGCCCTTGCCCACAATTCAATATCTATTCCTTTCCGCTCGTAATCACGCTAGAGGGCATATTAGCCTGTGTGATTAAGTGGACGCAGTATAGACCCCTACATAGCCCTTACCCACAATTCAATATCTATTCCTTTCCGCTCGTAATCACGCTAGAGGGCATATTATCCAGCCTGTGTGATTAAGTGCCTAAAGCCATAGGTGCCATTTCCTTTCCTGGAAATGAATCAATTAGCCAGATAACGTCAAGCCACCGAAGCAACAGCCGTGGGCAAATAGCCAAACTGTTGCGTGCTTGTATTAAACACAGCCTGGCGTCTTCGTGGCTTTTGAAAATAAGCGCCCGACATAACAGCGCCGTTACGTTACAGTCACTGCTTCATCGCGCTCTACTCCACAGGCAGAAGCGTAAACCACCGTCCCTATAACGCCATGCCCGGCTCTCCCCCTTCACAGCCAGCAGAAAGCTTTTCTCGTTGCCCGATCAGTAATGCGCCTGGCGCGATGGAGGGACCTAACCTAACCTAACCTGGCGCACTACTGATCAGCAATTGAAGAAAGCCTTATGGCTGCGAAGGGGGAGAGCAGGGGCATGGCGTTGTAGGGACGGCGGTTTGCGCTTCTGCCCGTGGAGTGCGGCGTGATTACGTCAGTCCTGCAAATAGCAGAGCAGGTTTACGGTGATCCGGCGTGGTCTGCGGCTAGTAAGGCTTACGGCGTGTGTAAGAAGTGATAGTAAGGGGTAAAATTCTGTGGAGTAGGACCTGTTGACAATTGACTATTTGATTCAGCAGGCTGTGGAGTAATGTAGGTGTTGCTTAAAGTTGGTGTGGTGAGATGACTCAGTTTCCTGCAGCTTCTAGGGTGTGAGCTGAGTTTAGTTATTGCATTATAGGGTAGGCGTTGGCGCTAGGGCTTGTTAATGAGCTAAATTTGTGGTGTAGGGCTGCGCTCCCAAATCCGGCAGCCAGAAGAGGGTTGTCGTGGGACGCAGTATATAGACCCCTACATAGCCCTTACCCACAATTCAATATCTATTCCTTTCCGCTCGTAATCACGCTAGAGGGCATATTAGCCTGTGTGATTAAGTGCCTAAAGCCATAAGTGCCATTTCCTTTCCTGGAAATGAATCAGTCACCCAGATAACATCAAGCCGCCGAAGCAACAGCCGTGGGCAAATAGCCAAACTGTTGCGTGCTTGTATTAAACACAGCCTGGCGTCTTCGCGGCTTTTGAAAATAAGCGCCCGACATAACAGCGCCGTTACGTCACAGCCACTGCTTCATGGCGCTCTACTCCACAGGCAGAAGCGCAAACCGCCGTCCCTATAACGCCATGCCCGGCTCTCCCCCTTCGCAGCCAGCAGAAGGCTTTTCTCGTTGCCCGATCAGTTATGCGCCTGGCGCGATGGAGGGACCTAACCAAACCTAACCTAACCTGGCGAACAACTGATCAGCAATGGAGGAAAGCCTTGTGGCTGTGAAGGGGGAGAGCCGGGCATGGCGTTATAGGGACGGCGGTTTGCGCTTCTGCCTGTGGAGTAGAGCGCGATGAAGCAGTGGCTGTGACGTAACGGCGCTGTTATGTCGGGCGCTTATTTTCAAAAGCCGCGAAGACGCCAGGCTGTGTTTAATACAAGCACGCAACAGTTTGGCTATTTGCCCACGGCTGTTGCTTCGGCGGCTTGACGTTATCTGGCTGATTGATTCATTTCCAGAAAAGGAAATGGCACCTATGGCTTTAGGCACTTAATCACATAGGATAATATGCCCTCTAGCGTGATTACGAGCGGAAAGGAATAGATATTGAATTGTGGGTAAGGGCTATGTAGGGGTCTATACTGCGTCCCGCCGGATTTTACCGTTGTGCATGTGGAAGACATGACCGCACATATATTGGAAAGCTAACTGACAAAAAATTGCGACTGCGTAGTGCCAAGACCATCACCTCTTAGTTTCAATTTTATAAATGCCCGTACATTTATATATTGTGCATATGTATTTAAAATCAGACTGCAAAGGCATACATTTTATAAATTAAAAGTCTGAAATATTGCGATTCCGAGAATTGAAAATTAATTCTGAGAGAGTAACATTTTAATGAATGAAATTCAGATAAATAATTATTCATTTCCTCAACCTTACAACCTCAGGTTCCCTCGATCTTATTTTCGTTGGGATCTGGCAGTTTGCTTGCTTTTATGGTCTGAAGATCGGACTGTCTTTCTGATCGGGCGAACGGATTGCTTCAGGATCGGGCGAGAGATTGTGTCTGCGAATCAGCTAGTATTCGGAATCGGGGGTTCGAATTGCCTCCAAGTTTGAGCGATCGGATTTTCTTTTGTATATCGGGCGACTTGAACTTCTTTGGATCGCACATATCTTAAAGTTAATACATTTATTCCGAGATAAGTGATGAAGGTTAATCCCGGGACCTTTTCGGAATGCACATATTATAAGAATCTATAATACTTTCCATCTTTATTAGAGACCAGTTATTGTGTTGGCCTTGATATAAATTATTTAATGAAGTTATCCAACGAAATTTCATTGTTTATCTACGAACGTCAAAAGAGATCACGAGTTCGAGAATCATGCGACCCTTGCGATTCCAGCAGTATGAAAGTAATGAAAAAGCTTTGACCTGCCGCTATTCTTGATTTATTTCACGTAGTTATGCTATTGACGCTCGATTGATTATATTTTATTTGTGGTTATGTTATTAACACTCGATTTATTGTATGCAGTAAACTTATGGACAATTTTTTTTAGTTTAGGCAGCCATGGAAGCAGAACAATGGAAAAGTACAGTATAAAAAAATCTTCAGTTTCACATGTACGGAAAAAAATCTTGGCTTTCCATTTCTGTTAGAGTTACCCTAAAAACGGGAATATTGCCTCCAAAAACTTTGCAGAAGTATACAATGTACTTGAATATGAAACTGATATATTAGCGGCATCAACAAACTTCATGTTTAGAAATTGAAATAAAATTGTTCAGTTTTGATAAAAAATATCGTAATGTGTAGGTTCTGACATTTTTTGGGTTGCTGTTATTGGTGGTGAGAAGTTCTGCTAATGTACGAGTACAATCAGCACATCAATGAACGTATCTGACAACCTTTATGACAATGTTCGCATGATATTCCCAAATATTTACAGCCGTAATTCCTACGAAATGATTCCAACGCACACCAGAGATAATCGCTTCATGTTAAAATTCGAAAAACTGATCGCGAAATTTGAACATTTGTTCAAATTGAAAATTTTAACAAACTAAAAATAGGGTTGGGAACCTCGCTCGGAACTCAGCTCACAATCCTAACAAATTTTGTTCGTGATCTCATTTGGATATATCGTTGCCCTTTTATCATAGTAACAAATTTTTGAAGACTATTTAAGCATTAAATAGGCCTTTATTTAAACTTTTTGGTCTCAATAAATCTTGTATCCGGCTTATCACATACTACGATTCACAGCCTACAACGAGACCTACATCAACGCCACTCATGTGAGCGTTTCTTGTTCATCAGGAGTCCACGATCTTCGGAGTGAGTATATTGGATGTTTTTCAAATATCTATTTTCTTCTAAATGTAAATAATTCCTAGACATCGAAAATCAGAAAAAGACCCATACTAAACAAATTATGTAAAATGATGCCACAGCATGGGAAAAAATGATGTACTTGTCAATAACACGTTTCGTAGGAGACCTGAGAGTACTTGTTCTTTATAAATTTCGTTGTTTCTCTCAATCTGCATATTAGATTTTTTGGTATGATTTTAGTGGCCTTTAACGACGTATGCATTAGCGAACTTCTTAAACTTAACTGTACCATTTATGACGATAATCAATAACAATGCACTTCTCAGATTTATGGCAGCCTGCTAAAGAAATCAATATGACTGACAAACGAGTAAAAGCCCTCGTAAGCCGCAGCCGCACGAACGACTTGTCGGACCTCAGGGGGCGCTTCGCCCCCGACCGCGACGTGGTCGAGAAGACGGCGAGGAAACGAGAAGACTTCATCCAAGTGTGCAGCATCGACAACGTCCATTGCAATTACAAGTAATTTTGCTATCATTAATAATGTTATTGCAAGTAATGTTGCATTTACAAGTAATGTTGCAATTACAAGTAATTTTGCCTATACATATATTGTTATGTTGCCTTTTTTACAAATAATTTTGCGATTACAAGTACTGTTGCAGTAACATGTACTGTTGCAATTACAAGTAATGTTGCAATTACAAGAAATGTTGCCTATATATACTAGTATTGTTATGCTGCCTTTTTTAAAAGAAAAGTTGCAATTACACAAGTAATGTTGCAATTGCAAGCAATTTTTGCCTTTACAAGTATTGTTATGTTACCTTTTTTAAGTAAAGTTGCAATTACACAAGTAATGTTGCAATTACAAGTTATGTGCCAATAATAAGTATGACTAATGTTGCTATCACATGTATATAGAGCTATTCTCTCTCGGTCAAATAACCAGATACCTGCAGAAACTAAACAAATACGCTGCGCTGTCTAGCAAACTGCGCTTGAATTCGCAAAATACTTGAATTAAAAAGCTGTAGATTGTAGGAACTAATTTTGTTTTTTTTTTTCACGTTTCAATTGGGAATGAAAAACAAACAAAAAATATCTCATAGCCTTGAATCATTTACAATGAATTTTATATTAATGTTTATTAAATAGGTTTCCTATCATTTTCGTTGCACTTTTCCAACAAGTAAACTATTTATTCTTGGCCTTGCATCTAATTAAAAAATTTCGAGGGTGATTTATTGATTTAAAATTATCGCACTGAATCTCCAGTTTCCAAACAAATGCGAATATCATAGAAATACTTTGTCTATCCGCACACAAAAAAATACGAATCAATATTTTCTAAGTTCCAAAATCATAGACCATGAATTTTTCATATTCAATGGCCAATAGCTGGTTCAAAAACACCATTCGTGGTTCATCAAAACGAAGCACCCATTAAAGTCAAGTTAGAATACAATTATTTGTTACTGGCTCTTTCCACGTGAACATTTTCAGACTATTTCACCCGTACACGACGAAAGATATGGGAGTTTGCTACACGTTCAACAGCCCACACCTCGTCAGAGAATCCAGCCCCAACGTCAGCATCGAAGACCGCAGAAAGAACTTCAAGCCAAGAGCTTCGTATAAAACAGGACCTCAGGTTTACTTTTTTGGCGGATATTTTAACATTGGAAATCGAATTATCAAAATAATGTATACGTACTTTAGTATTCAATTTATTATTTATAATCTGCCTAACTACAAAATATTAACTACTATACAAGTTATACATATCGACTTGAAGAAGGATTTAATTTAAATTTAAACATAAATCGTATAGTTTGAAATTGCCTGGCTAATTATTTTGCTAAAAATTTCAGATTGTATTTAAAAATTGGATGAGAGTAAATGTGCTCTGAATTTAAATTTATCGAAAAATAAATATGTCCTTATTAAATTTAAAACTGAAATTTTACAGTTGATCGACAATATCTATGAAACCGTGTTAGCCACTCCCCAAGAAAACATTTTAACATCTCTACCAGTGCAATTGGGTTCAAAAAAATGTTAATTGCTTTGTTAGAGTAGACATTAATGTGAATTTCACAATGAATGTGAACTATTAGCACAAACCAACATTCATTGCAAACGAATTACCCACCAGAAAGATTTATTGTTAAATTTCAAATCTTATAGTCTACACAACATACACAACAACATAATCCTTCACCAACCCACCTTAAGCGGGAACACTTGTCATTGCATCATAGCAAAAACTACTAAATTTAGCAAAATAAATTCGCATTTTCTCCTGACAACGACACGACCAGAGCGGCCTGAGCCTGACGCTGAACCTGCACGCGGCGAGCTACCTGTCGTTGCTGTCGCCCTGGTCGGGGCTGCGCGTGGTGCTGCATGAGCCTTGGCAGGCGCCCTTCCCGGCCGATGAAGGCTTCAACCTCGCCGCGGGACTGTCCCACTCCATCGCTGTAACCAAGGTTAAATGAAGCTCAATAAAATCTCTTAATTTAATCAATGTTAATTCAAATTTGGGCTGAAGCCGAGTTAAATATTGACAATGAATCAGTCAAGACAAAAGTAGTTCAGCTCCACATAACCAGATTAATGCTCATTACGGACTACGTCAATGATGGGACCATCGCACCTTAGCTGTTACGCATGGGAAAGTGAATGGCTCAAATACGAGTAAGAACTTATCATTCCAATCATACCATATTCATTGGATCAGTTGTATAGGGTTTTTCAAACCAAACATATTGTTGCTTATTTTCAAAACGAATTGAATTCTGGTC